>NW_020272228.1:0-30065 GCF_003268045.1 Sipha flava
TATACAACAATAATTGTATTCAATCTCATAATAATTACATCCTGCAATATAGTTAGCCGTAAAAGAGTAACAAATTTTACTCGATGTACTTTACCTGTATACTTATCAACGTATAACAATGGACACCCAGAAATTGGGCCACTACGTTTTAATTAAATCGATACATATACGATTCTCAATAACGATTATATTTTATATTTATCAAGGAAAAAAATTATAATAGTAGCCACTTGACTTATTTTATGTACTTACCTGGTATTTGATTGTATAATTGTCAAATAAACTTAATCATTTTTCAACAAATTTGATGTACTTAGTATTTTATTTTATATTTACTGAAAAAAAAAGAAAATTTTAATTATTTAACTGTAATAAATAAATGTTACATGTTCGTAAATGTTTGTGTTTGTATTTTATACAAGATGAGGGACCCTACCAGTACCATTTAAAAATATACATATTTTACTGGTGATTCAATTCCCAGGAAATATTATAACAAATATCGTATACGAAGCCGGTAGGTAAAATATAGCCTGATTACCGATCATCCTAACAATTAATTTGAATTGTACAAAAAAAAAAAGGGGGAAATATTTTACAATAAAGGATTAATAGATAACTCCGTTGAATACATATTAGGTACTAAGTTATATTACTATTACTATTAATATATCACAATAATAATTCGTATCCGTGTAAATTGCTTAACAAAAAAAAAAAAAAAATAATCATATGTGTAAATAAATGTGGATCAAAATTACCGTGGAAAATATCTCATATATCACGTTACGTAACAGATGCTTGACAGCAGATATTTATTTATTTTTTTTATGTATACTGTGCGAGTTACGACACACAGTGCAACCCGAAATGTGCTGTTATAGACCTATAAAAAATTATTTTTCTGCACCTTCACGTCTTAAGAACAATAATAGTTATGGATATTAATTATTGTCAATGTAATTAATTTATAGTTTGTGATGAGAAAACATGTTTGGTGTTTTTAAAAATGATCATGGTAGAAATAATAACATTTATAAACATAATTTGACGGAAATTCAAAAATTACCAATCTACTACATTTCTTAGGTATATCATACATAAAATTACATATTTTTAAGACTAAAAATAAAAATTAATATGATACAATTATGGTATTATATCATTATTTATTTTATTTATTTATTGAAAATTTAAATAAAATATGTAAAAATTAATTTACGATAGTCAATTTTGATAATATAATAACAAATTACAATAACATTAAGTATGAGTATTTATAGTATTTATTATACAATATACAATGTGCTTCATATAAAAAATATATATATCAATTTTAATGATTGAACAAAGCGTTTTTAAAGAAAATAACTACAAACAAAATCATTCGCTATCTTGCGAAATATTCAAAATAAAATATGCCATACGAAATGTAAAAAAAAAATAGACACGAAATATTATATGTACCATTATATTAAAACTTCATAGTGAAATTGTTCTAATATAAATGTATTTCATTAAATTTAAAATATTTTAGGTTTTAATTTTAAACTATAGAGTAAGTGTTTTAAGTTACCTACTATAATAAATTGGTTCATTTAAGTTTTTAAATGCAATGAGCTCCAAATGTAGATTTAGCTTCCGAAAAAATATGTAACAAAAGTTAAATGTTATACATTTAAAATGTAATATATGAAATAAGTAATTCAATATTATGTCACACGTGTTTAGATGTTTGCTTTATTGGAGCTTTCTTGAGTCCCACTCTCATAATGTGATTTACATTAGGTAATTATATAAAATATTACACGATGAAGATTAATTATTATTTGTACTTTATTATTTGCTCTTACAAATTTAGTGTTTTAATTGAAAAAAATAATTGACAAATTTGAACCAATGTGTTTGATTCATCGATTTGTTTCGATAATACATTGATCCACTATTTAGAATTTGTCATACGAATAAATAAATTACAAATTATTTAATTTCATATACGTTTTTTAGGTATATTAAACAGTGAACAGTCAATAATATTGAATTAATTGAAGTATATACGTATTTCAGATCACCTGTGCGTGAAAAAATCGATTAGATACGTTTGATAAAACTAAAACTATTAATAATTTTATTGCACCTGTATCAGTAATAGGAAAAAGTTTTCATGTACGGAAAAATGAACTTTATTTTGATATTTATTTATTTATTTATTTATAAAATCAACGGGCCAACGCCCTTTAACAAAGAAAGAAAAAAAAAACATTATATATGAATTGGCACAATATGAAAACAAGTGATAATAATAAAAGTAAAAATAGTAAGAAATACAAAGATAAAATATTAGTATAAAAACAAAACTATAAAATTATAAAATAATATTTAGGCACTATGATTTAAAAATAACAAAGTTTTAGCTTTAAATACTTGACGAGACAAAAAGAAAAAATCCAAGAATGTGGAGATTCTATTGGCGTTAATAATGGCTCTTGAAAAAAATGAATTTTTTCCACTATTTGTATTAAAATTTGGTGTAAGGAACAAATCAGTATTACGTGTAAACCTACAAGGGATTCTAAATCCAATTAAATTTAAAATAGCTGGACAGTTTATATTATTATTTAAAATATCATAGACAAACATTATATCAATTAAATCACGCCTGATGTTAAGAGAGTCAATACCTATTGAGTTTTGAACCAAAAGGAAAGAGTCCCTAGATATAGTACAATGAGTAATAAAGGAAATTCTTTTCAGAAATTTATATTGAATATTATTAAGCTCGTTTGAGTAAGTAGAATAATTATTAGACCAAATTAAAGAACCAAATTCTAGGTTTGATCTAACTAAAGAAGTATACAAATTTTTTAAACATATGGGATTTTTAAAGTCCTTTGTGTTTCTAGTAATAAACCCCAACATTTTATACGCATTATTTATGAATTATTTATGATATTATAATACGTTTAATAGTTTATAGTTTGTATTACGGAGTCATACAAGAACTAAGACTTGTTTCTTCACAGTACCTATAATTCATAATCTTAAGATAAGTTTTGTTTATGTAGTTAATATGGTAATGCTACAATACAGTAGGTATGTGACTATATTTACAATATTTTAATTTTCTGATAGTCCAAAAAGTAGTGTGACGCTAGTCATTATTTTACATTCTAATAAAATAGGAAATTAATAATTATTTTATTTTATATTATTTTAATACCTCAAACGATTAAGCTTATATCAATATCTTCGGTCTGACGTTATACGGATTTCGTTTGATCATCGCCACGTATTAAATTTCCTTAAAACAAAATGAACATTATACATGCGTACAACGTGTATATATAATTTATAGTTTTATGTTTAAAATAAAATCCTACTAATATAATTATATTGCGTACATACGTCTACGTTGTCACAAGAGACCTCCGAATATTTCATTATTTTTGAGCTAGAAGCGTTTATTGAACTATGTATAGCCTTGACTAAAATTTTTAAATATTCTGAACAATCGTTATTAGTATTTATCATTTATAAAAATTAATGCTAGTTATTAATTTAATTTTATAGTGTACAAAGTAATTATAACGAACCTCTATAAAATACATATGTACTAACATGTATGATTCTGTAATATTAAAATTTAACTTATTATTTTAAGTATCGGTAGATATAAATTTTATTGTATTTTCGAGTGATCTCTGAATTTTCTGGAAGTTATAGAAATCGGTTTATCAAAATCCTCAGAGGCGCATCATAAGCTATATTATATGTAATTTAATTAGACAGCTGATTGTGGACTATTAACTTTTAGAATTTATTATGCTTTATACTAAATTTGTTTTTTTTATCCCTTCATCAACCAATATACGTCATTGGTTTTCAAGGAATAAAAACTATTTTCAAGCGTTTTCAATGGCGAAATTTAACATAATAGGTATATAATGGAGACGAAAAGAAAAAAAAAGGAAATGTATCATAAATAAAAATCCATCCCTGTGAAGTTGTTTTTTATTTTTAAGTGCAAAATGTCCAAGGTCAGTGTTTTAACATTTGATTACGGAATATTTGAAAATATCGCTGCCCATTTAATATTTAATACAGTTAATAAATATATCCATTTATTAAAATATCAAATTTAAAATATTAAAATACAATAAATTACACTTTAAATAACTTCTGAACAATGTATTACTACCACAGTTACCACATTTAACTAAAATTTAATTTATTCCTAGATAATTTACAAACGATCATATAAAATAAGAACTTGGATGTTGTTGGATAATCGATACTTATGACAACGAATTTCTACGTATACTTAAATAAAATTATATCATTCTTTGCGCTTCGACAATAATCATAGTAAATTACAGTTATAACTATTTAGAAATTAGAATAACTGTGAACGTAGCCTGTATAATAATGCTTAAATATAAATTAAAGTCAATTTTTTTAAATTAAATGTATTCATATTTGATAAGAAAAAAATAGTTTGGAATAATATCGATGATTCATAATTAAAGCAAAACAACTCGGTAGTTAATAACCATAACATACCTACTCGGCAGCAACGTTATTTATCTATTATCGTCACACTTGCGCCATCTGCTGGAATATCGACGTACGGTTTTCAGCGAGACGGAAATCAAATCATACAGGTATATGAATACAAATCATAGTAACGACCGATGTGTACGATAGGGCTTATTCTAAAGCGCAGTTGGGCTTATTTTGCGTATTTGGAAAAGGTAGATGCGCACTTGATAATAAACTTTTGCGTAATTGATTTTAAATTCAAAGTTGTTTAGTGTTATTTTATACATTACATTATGATTTATAAACAAAGTAAAAAAAAATTTATTAAAAAATAGTAAAAAAAAATACTTTGAACACGAATGTAAATTGTTTTATATCTTTTAAATATATTACATTTTAAATTACTTCACATAGAAGCTACACATTTTATCATTTTAAACTATAATTTGACAGTATATTTTGAGATTATAGTTCTATTTTGATAGGCTTATTTAAAAAAAATGCGTAGTTGATAAAAATCTTTAGAATAATACCTGGTGTACGACTCAAGGGTTGAATCTATAATAGTTATTACATAATAATATTTTTAATCGAATCATACCAGTCTGTAAACTGTAACTCGTGAAACATGACAATTTCGCGTGCTTCCTCGATGTTTTCCGCGCAGCGGCAGATCCTTTAACTATTCTATCAATCGCCATTCTTGATCGCAGCAATCGTCCCCATTCTATACAGTGTTTTTGGACATTGGAGCAACTATTGGGGATGCTGAAATTGCTGTAGATAAAATCGAATGGTATGTCACTGTAACCACTATAGATTGTATAGATCTGAATAAAAAATACTGGAGCACTAAATTTGAACTCAGGGGTGCTAAAAACACTCTTGCGCATCCCTAGATGCGCCTATGCTCTTGGACGGGTATCCGTGGTCTACGGTTCACCGAAGAGCGTTCCGGTAGTCTGGAAACCATTTTCGAACATTTTTGCCGAAACGTTCGAATTATTGCTTTGTGCCGGATTTTATTGATGTCACGTAACAATATAATCGTAAAAGAACTTCGAACGTTGTCTGCCCCAAGCGCTAGTAGTAACAACCGAACCATTTCCATAGCTGAATCGGATTGTAAATAAGCGAGGCGGATTTTTCTTAACGCGAAAAGCGAGTGATTTTCCTTCGGTTTTTACGTACAAGTCGTGGGCGCCGTTGAACGAACGAGGCGCTGCGTTGGTTTTTTTTTATAAAAATCGATTTTTACACGTTCCATGGTCGCCTAACATGGTGGAAATGCGCGGTGAAACGGTGTACAGTTTAATCGAGTCGAAAAAAAATCTTACGAAATAAAAAAAACAGTATTAAACAACTGAGGCATACCTATTTGTTCGATGGCGTTCCGTTATTTAGTAGCTCTTTATCACCACGGCCAAAGACATAGTGTGTTTCAGACCGTGGTCGTATCTTTGGTCTCTCTTTTTTTTTTTTTTTATCAAATATCGTTATCAATTTTCAAAATAATTCTAGTTAGAAAAAAAAACAATAAGATATTAATATTTTATATCAAATTTCAAACCGTTCCTATTTAGTTAACGAATACATTTTATTAATTCTTAAGTAATTATGTTTAGCTATGTTTAGCAGTTAATCGTATAATTTTTTTTTTTTTTGTTTTATCGCGTCCGTCACACTAATCCAAACAATACACTGTTATTTTTTGTGTGCGTATTATAGATATAGATTGTAACCGTTTTCAAACTACTTTAAGATTTAAGGTGGCAACGTATTCATAACGATTTAAGTGAACTGCACCATGAACAGTCTTATGTTCAACTCTCTGATCATAATTGTTGAATTATATTAAACGAATTACGGAACAAAATTTGTTTAACATGATCAAAGATCATGTGTCGTTGAATTTCGACACAGTACCGTTGACGGGACAGCAACAAAAATACAGTTTCAAAAGTTCATATCGAAGGGTATGCTATCAGTATTGTTATTATTTTAAAAGGCTTAAATGTGTTATATTTCTATTATGTTTTGTTTTTAGTGTTGGAGACAGTTGTCAAAATTACAGAAATTAATTTTATACTTGTTAACCAGTATAATATTAATTTTATTACTTCTATGGTTCATTGGAACTAATAAAAATCTAGAACAATTATCTGAAACTAACTCACTAAAATTACCTCAGCCAACCAGTTGGCCCCTGGATAATGTAAGTTAGACGGTAAAAATTGCAAGTAATGACCTTTCAGCCTGATTAATCAAATAATATTTATTTTAGGGACTTAGTTTACCTGATGGTGTTGAAGCTGTAAAGTTAAATGGAATTGAAGATAATGAATTTCCAAATGAAAAAGAACAAATAGCTGCACCAGCATTTAATGTTGCTGGAAATACTCCCTCTGGTGATGGTGTTCAATTTATGCCAGCCGCAGGTTATAGACAAACAGCTGTTCTTAATGCATTTAAGCATGCATGGAAAGGATATTGCAAATATGCTTGGGGACATGATCATATAAAACCTATAACTAAAAAATACCAAGATTGGTTTAATCTAGGATTGACTATTGTTGATTCTCTAGATACTCTTTGGATAATGAATTTGAGAAAAGGTAAACCTTAAAAATTATAGTGTTAATTGATTAACAATTAATTGTTGTATAATTTGTAGTTTAATAACTTTTTTCAAAATATATACAGTTCTGTTTCAGTAAGTTTAAATTGGACATGTTTGTTTTACCTACATTTAAAAATTCAAAATTTTATTTTAAATTTACTTTATGTTGGATACAGATTGAAAAAATATCTGTGATATTGCATAAATATCATTAAAGTACTAAAATAAGATGTTTATTGTCAAATGTGTACAATTGAAGTGTTATTATAGTTTCAATAATTAAAATGTTAAATTTGATAAATGTTACTTAAGATACATATACAGTGCCAAATTAAGTGCTTTATGGGTCTTAAGCAAATAAGTTGTACAGGCCTAATTGATCATAAAAAAAAAAAAAAAGTATACACTTATACTATACTTAATTGTGATTTTAAACTATAAATTAAAAAAAAAAAAAATTATAATTCTATTAATGAATATAATTAATATTTAATATATAATTGTGTCAAATACATTTTTAAATTATAGTTAAATACTAAAATATATGTATGTTTATTATAAAATTATTCTCTGTAATCTTAGCAACTATTCAGTTGACTATCCTCTTTATCTATACATATTTCTTTTTATTTGCTTTTTTATTTGAAATAGTTTGAATGATATAAAAATCTAGAGATTTTACAAATTCATTCATGATGTTCAAAATTCCAAAATACTTCAGATTATTTTTCGATAGTGAAGATCCTAATAAGGTTAATCATTTAAATTGAGAAAAAAATATTTTAATAATACATTTGGTATACATAAGAAAAAGATATAAAAAAAAACCCTTTTAATATTTGGAAAATTCAGTCGCATTTAAATCAACTATCATCTTATACATATTAAGTAAAATATTATTATTCTTAATTTTTTTTGTAGTAATTATTAATAAAATCAAATTTTTTTGAGGGCCTTAAGGAGTATTTAATTTGTTTAATCTGGCACTGTATGTGTATACAATTAAACTCTACAAAAAAGCTTACTTGAATAGGTAGAATATAAAATTGTTAATTTGAACTAATTTATGAAAAATATTTGAACACAAATATTATATAATAATATATTTTTATTTTTCAATAACATCAGTAAATATATTATAACTACAAAAAAAATATACAAATTGACACTTCCACAATAAACATAGCTTGTGATAGGGGTGATAGGGGACAATGAGTTTGTAATCAATAGTTAATATTATTATGTATAAACATTTAAACATTAATAACTTATGAATGTTTTTAAATGCAAAGTTTTGTCTCTTAAATTCTGGTCTTCATGATATAAATAATAGCTAATTTATTTAAATGGTTTTGAATTTTTGTTTAATTTAATTTTGAAATAAAATGTTCTTTTATAGAATTCGATGAAGCTCGTGAATGGGTCAGTACAAGTTTTAATCTCGATCGTTATAAAGATGTCAATCTTTTTGAAACTACTATTAGAGTGTTGGGTGGATTTTTGAGTGCTTACCATCTATCAGAGGATTCATTATTTCTTGATAAAGCTGTAAGTAACACAGTGTAACCACTTAGAATATAGATAATTTATGTTGATGTTAATACATAGATGTTTATTTTTATATTAATGAATAAAAATGGGATTCATGTGTGATGAAAAAGCCAACATTTATAACCATAAATTTAAATTATGTTATAAAATACTTGAAATAGGCCATACAATATTAAAATTAAACACATTTATTTTTTTAATATTTGCATATAATATTATTTGTTTAAATATAACATTGAATAAAATTGATTTTTTTTTTCAATTTCCATGAAATACAACTGTTTAGAATTTCTATAATTCAATAGTTATATAATTCATATATTCAATACTTGCCAAGTAATTCATTGGCGTATGATGTTCATTACTAATGAATAAATATTAAATAAACAATACATTTTTTAATAATTAAAAAAAAAAAATATTAAAAAAAACATTAAACACAATTATTGAGTTTTACATTTTATTTTCAAACCAAACATAATTATTTTTTTTTTGTTTAAATACAATATTTAGGTTAAGTTAAATGCTTCATTTATTTCAATAGTGTACAAAAATTAAAATACTATTGAAATAAGCAATACATATGTTTTTGTAAAAGAGTTTTTTAATTCATTATTAAATAATTAATATTTGTTATTATATATCATATCATATTATTATAATATACTTGATTTGCTACTTTAATTTTGTTTGAATAGTTAGATATTGGTACACGGCTTCTACCATGTTTCACTAAATCTCCATCACCGATACCATATTCAGATGTAAATCTTATCTCACATTTGGCTCATTCACCAAAATGGAGTCCAGACTCGAGCACAGCTGAGGTATCTACTATTCAATTAGAATTTAGAGATTTATCACGATCTACTGGTACTCAAAATTTTGAGGTAACAAATATAATTACTAGTTATAGTTAATCTACTTTAATCTAATAATGTTATTCTCAATTATTTTTTAGAATGTTGCTTTTAAAGTGTCTGAACATATTCATACATTAGAAAAATCTTATGGACTTGTGCCAATCTACATAAATCCAAATACAGGAAAATTTCATCGAGGGTCCGAGATTAAAATTGGTGCCAGAGGTGATAGTTACTATGAATACCTTTTGAAACAATGGATTCAAACTGGAAAATCAATTGACTTGTATTAGTTATTTATTATTAACATTAATGATATCAATGATACAAAATGTATTTATTACAGTTTGAAAGATGACTATATAGAAGCAATTGATGGTATAATAACACAATTAGTGCGAACATCACCACGGAGAAATTTAACTTATATAGGTGAACTAAAAGCTGGATCACGTGACTTTCATCCTAAGATGGATCATTTAGTATGCTATTTACCTGGTACATTAGCACTTGGTGTCCATTATGGTATGCCTTCTAGTCATATGAGGTTAGCCGAAAAGCTGATGGAAACATGTTACCGCATGTATGCTGATCAACCAACATTTTTATCTCCTGAGATTGTATATTTTGGTACAAAAGTAAGATAGGATTTATACTATTACTATTAATAAAATCTTATGAGTTTTGTTGATTCATTTAGGTAAACGTAAATCAAGATATGTATGTTAATACAAATGATGCTCACAGTTTATTGCGTCCTGAATTTGTTGAAAGTCTTTGGTACATGTATCAAATATCGGGTAATACTACATATCAAGATTGGGGTTGGTCAATATTTCAAGCAATTGAACGACACACAAAAGTTGCTGCTGGTTTTACAACTATTGGCAATGTGTTAGATCCCAATGATACACGTCCTCAAGACATGACTGAATCATTCTTTTTTGCAGAAACACTCAAATACCTTTATTTGTTAATGTCTGATGATAGACATATGTTGTCTATTGACAAATATGTAGTCAATAGTGAGGGACACCCATTACCTATTAGAAATAGGTGATCAAGAATGGTTCTTATTACATATATTATACTCTACTGAGTAATTGTATTTTATTTTATAAAATTTTATTTGTCTGTATTGGCTGTGAATTTTTGTTTTATCGGTTACATATACTTATAAGCTTAGCACACAATATTTTGCCTATGTTTAACTACCACTATTTAATTGTTAATAAATTAAATGTACAATTTAATAAATGTAAGTTGGTTGTAAATGGTTTAAAATATTTGGGCATATGATTTAAGGTTTTAAATTTTAAATTATTTTATTTTATTTTTTTAGTAATAATATTTTATTTATTAGTAATTTTTTTATTTAAATTAAACATTTTAAAAACAAATGTAAACAAATATAAAATAAAACTTGTATAGTATGATCAATATTATAATGTTTATTATCCTTAAATATAAAAAAAGCATTAAAAAATGCTAGGATTAGTTCAAGAAATTAATATTTTCTTTTTGTAAAATATGATTAAATTATTAAAAAATTAGTTTTTTTGAAATATTTGCATCATAAATTTTGAAGTAAATAACTGTACCAATATGAATATAAGGTGAATACTTTTATATATTTTAGATTCTGAGCAGAATAATGCATTTATTTGTTTTGATACAAGCTCATACTGTCTCTCAGAAGGGTAAAACATATTTTTAATTGAAAATTTGGAAATTTTTTTGTTTTCTATTAAACATTTTACAAAATCAATATATTTGATAATTTAATTTTTATTTATATTTAAGTTACTGTTAAAAATGTAAAATTAACATTTGAATTGTTTTCCAATACAAAATTGTACATTTTTTAAAATTGTAATTATAACAGTAATACTAATAATTCTCAGTTGAAAACGCTGATTATATTTTATTTAAAATGAGTCTGAAATCAGTATTCACAATGTTTCTGTACAAAAATTAAAAACAAAAAATATAGTCTAATAATTATTGATGGCATATTAAATTCATTATTTCTTCACAACACCATTGTATTCGTAATAAGTTTTAAAGTTTTATTTGTCTTTCATCCAATAAATTTTTTATGATCCAGTTTAATTACAATTAGTTACAATTCGTGTATAACAAACTGATTGGTTGCTTATACCTACTACACATTTGAGTGCTTTTTTGAGTACTGAACTATATGGGCGTCCCCAGACATTTTTCTAGGGGGGGGGGACAAAATTAATTTAAAAAATAAATGAAAATTTTTTTATACATTTTATTTATAGTAAATTATTATATTTCGTCATTATTAAAATTATGAATTAAAACATTACAACTAGGTAGGTATTATTATTACAATTAAAACATTAAAAAATATTATTATACATCATTCTTTTTCATTAAATATAAATTTCAATCACCGTGGACATTTTGAGTTTTACCAATTTTTGTGGAAATAACATTATTCCATGGGGGGGGGCAAGTGCCTCGTCTTGCCCCCCCCCCCCCCTAGGGACGCCGATGCTGAACTATTCTAATCACTATATCATTTGTGTTGGATTAGTTACTTTGAAATGAGTAATAAGTTACTTTATTTGTTACTCATTACTCAAATGTAATGTCATCTACACTTCTACACTAATGTTATAAAACTGAAGGTTTTGTTCGCTTGAACGGTCTCTGGAACTACTGGTTCGAGTTCAAAAATTATTTTTGTGGTGCATAACGAGAAAAGTTGTTGGCTGTATAACATTTTTGGAAAGTTCACAGGTTAAGTCGAAATTTGAGAAATCGAAAGACGTTTATGATTCTGCTATTTAAAAATCCATAAAATTACTGCAGCGTACTGGAATTTGTACGATGCAGTGGAATTTCAATAGGATTTTAGTACAATGTGTCTCGATGGCCCAAATCGTTTGTATTGTTTTCACATTTTTTTTGCCTTCTTTAAACTTATTACATTTATAATTATTTTAATCGGTCTATAATTGGTCGCGTCTCTGGGAAAGTTTTAATGTATAATGCGTAACAATAGTTCACCGGGTCAGCTTAAAAAAAATATAATAAAATCCGATCCGTTAAAAACTGTATCTCGGCCGATGTTCCGTGCGAAATTAATTTTACATCCATTGGTTTCCAGCTACCTACTACTCGTAATTTTTTTCCATTTTATACTTCTAATCGTACCCGGCCAATTAAAAAAAATAATTAATACAGTTTTTTTCAAATTCGTTTAATACTTTAATAGGAAATAAAAATAATACCAGGCTTTTTCACGCCAACCCTGTTTTGATATCGCCGTAACGCGTCGTGTAAATACGAAATGTTTCAAGAAGTTCACGACTAAAATTAACTCGTGCACAGCGCAATATATGGAAGATATCATAGTTTTAAAATAACTCGGCACCAAAATAAATTTAAAACGACGTATTCCTGTTCGTATTATTGTTTTTATTATCGTTATCTTATCGCGATGCGTTTGGTGTGGTCATCGTCCTCATATTTTGTCAGCCATCTGACCTCTACGAGCTATGGAATAAATTTCGTAATGATCTGTGTGAAGATATATTAAATATAATTCGTAATGACAATCAGTATATAACATTAGAATATAATGATGATGTATACAACGAAGGAATGATTGAAGATAAGATTCATGATACAAGGGATAAATCTTAAACGAATTTTGGACTTCCGGTATTAAATAGAAATAATTCAAACGATAATATGAATCCGTTGGAAAAAGCTTTGCAGAAACCGTATGATTTGAATAAATTAAATTAATATATTTCTGAAAATGAACCTAAATTAGTGACTGACCAGCTTACGGTGTACAATTTTGTTTTGAACAGTGTTCGTTTTAACGAATGGAAGTTATTTCTTTTGGATGCCCTAAGTGGAACCGACATGACTTTCGTTACTAATTTGATACTATCAAGAGTTAGGTCTCGAGGAAAACTAGCTGTGATCGTTGCGTCGTCGGGCAGGGTGATATGGGTGTTAGAACACCCTCCATTGACCATATTCTATGTTATTTCATTAAATTACAAACTATACCTACTATTACTCACTGTATAATTTGAATAAACGTTGTATACAATTTGTCGATTTTACATACACTGTCTTAATATAATCATTTTCATTAGTATAATAATTTATATAAATACATGATATTTATTTATGTAATATAGGAGAGGGGCAGAGCCTCCCATTTACCATAAGTCTATTAAATTTTAAAACATCCCCGTCAAATGAATCCTGGATACGCCACTGTCGTCGGGTATCGCTGCGACACTATTAAGAGGTGGACTGTTCATTCAACTTTTAAACTGCCTCTTACTGTATTAAGTGTAAGTATTATAAAGTAAGTAATTTATATAATAATGATTAATTAATTAATAATGATACCATACTACTACTACTACTACTACTACTATTACTACTACTATTTTATTATTTTAATAATTAATAATAATTAATAATTAATTTTCAGTTTTCGAGACTGCTAAATCCTTCCAATTCATCCTTGGTCTCACTTTCTCTATGTCTTCTTTGACCCTATCTTCCAAGCGTAATTTCGGCCTTCCAAGTGGTCGTTTTCCTTGTGGTACATTCTCCTGTACTATTTTTACTAATTCCTCCTGATTTTCGCCAAGAATGACCTGCTCACTTCAATATTTTTTTGGTAATATCTTCTTTAATACTTGGCATTTGATATAAATCTTGAAGTTTTTTTGTTTATGAATATTTTCCATTAGCCTGTTGATTCGTTTTTACATGGTCTATACATTTTCCTCAGTACTTTTCTTTCAAACACTAATAGAGCATTTTCATCAATTTTCCTTAAGGTCCAAGTTTCCGAACCATATGTCACAACTGGCTTGATAAGTGTCTGATATATTTGATATTTCAGATTTTTTGAGATTGATTTAGATCTTAATAACTTTGTCAGGCCAAAATAACATTTATTGGCAGCTTGTATTCTCGCTTTTATTTCCATACCTATTTCATTCTGCTGAGTTATTATTGCGATAAGATATTTAAAATTCTGTACTCTTTTGAACTTGTGGTTATCGACTTCTAGCCACTCGTTGCGGGGATCTATTTGCTCGTATCTTTGAACTACCGTATATTCAGTTTTTTCTGCGTTAATCTCTAGGCCTATACGTCTTGCAGAATTTATTAGTTTTTTGATTGTTTTTTGAGCTAATATTTACTATCTGTCATCAAGACTATGTCATCTGCATATGCTAAATTTCCGATGTTACTTTCTCCTAGTGTTATACCTTCTTTATTTAGATTTACTTTTTAGATCTACTTTTTCTATGGCTATGTTGAATAGAACTGGTGAAATAGCATCATCCTGCCTTAGTCCAATTATCACCTGTACTTCACTAGCTTGTACTTATCACTAGCTTTGACAGCGTGTGTCCTACTTTTACTTTGACTTCAGTGTAACTAATACTACATTCTATGAGATTTATTAACTTACGTGACAATCCAAACTCTTCTAATGTTTTAATTAGGGACGCTCTATGTATTGAATTATAAGCTTTCTTGAAATCGATGAATAAAATATGTACGTTTTTATTATATTCCCAGGTTTTTTGTAACAACTGGCGTAGAATGAAAATTTGATCTATCATAGAGCGGTTTTTCCTGAATCTAGCCTGGTATTCTCCTAAAATCTCTTCTGTCCAAGGTTTAATTCTATTTAGTATACAATGAGATAAAATCTTATAAGTTACATTAAGCAGAGCAATCCCTCTGTAATTATTGCATATTTGTTTGTTGCCTTTCTTGTGGATGGCATAAACTAAGGCTGTCTTCCATTCTTTTGGTATTTCTTCTTTTTGCCACACTAAACTTACTAGTTGATGTATATATTTAGATAGATTATCCGCTCCTATTTTGAGTAGCTTTCCGGTATTTCCATCTTCACCGAGTGTCTTGTGGTTTTTCAGGGTTTCATGTGGTTCAAAATTTCCTCTACCGTTGGTTCAGTATGTTTTTCTCAATTCGGTTCTTTAGTCTCAAAAATAATGGATTAACGGGTTCCCTGCAGTTCAGTAACTGGTCGAAGTATTGTCCCCATTCCTCGACTATGTCATCTCTATTCGTTAGTAAAGTATCATTTTTGTTTCTTAAGAAATTTTCTTTCGACTTACAATCCTTGCTTAGAGAGTTAATCTTCTTATATAAGTCTCTTGTCCTGTGATTTTTATAGTCTTAATCTGCATTTCTTACTATGTCTTTAATACATTTTCTTTTCTCGCACCTTATAATTTTGCTTGTTTCTTTCAGTCTTGTTTTATATCTAAAGAATTTTTCTTTATTTTGAGTATCCTTTAACCAGGCTTCCCTTGCTTGCTTCCTGCGTTGTAGAGTATTTTCGCATACCTGGTTAAATCAAGGGGTCCTCCTAAATCGTCGACCCCGACTGATTTTTTTTTGTCGATTTGCTAATCACATTTCTTATAGCTAACCATAAGCTTTCGATATCATGATTTCCATAATCCAAGTGTTCTTCCTTAATCTCATTTATTATATTTTTACAAAAATCTTCACTCGTTTTGAGGTTCTCTAGTTTTTGTATGTTAAAGAGCTCTGTTGATGATGTTCTCTGCTCTTCTCTATTTCCTTTGTTTCACTTTAAGTCTTCCTTTAACTAGGAAGTGATCAGATCCACATTCTGACCATGGAAGGTCCTTACATCTAGCACACTATTGCTGAATCTCGCAATCACCAATACATGATCAATTTGGTTAATGTATCTACCATATGGGGACCTCCACGTACCTTTATATATTTCCTTATGCGGAAATGACGTGCTTTTTATTTTTAAACCTTTTCCTGTAGCTAATTCGATTAGTCTGCATCCGTTGTTATTCGATATCTGATGTAAACTATTCGATTCGGTAGTTGTTTTGAAGCATTCTTCTTTACCAATTTTAGCATTAAAATCACCTAATAAGATTAAGATATAATGTCTAGGGATTCCCTCTAAAGTGGATTCCAATAGTGAATAAAATGTCTCCTTTTCTTCATAATTTTTCTCCTCAGATGGTTCATGAGCATTGAAAAATGCTATTTTGAAGAATTTTGCCTCCACTATAAGTATAGTCAGTCTGGAGTTAACTGCTTTGAAATCTTTAGTCAAATGGTTAGGGGAACTAGAGCTGACATTGTGAAGTTTAAAAACTTAAAAACTTCCATTATGAAAAGTTCGTTTATACTCTAAAACTAGGTATTTACTCATATGAGAGCACATTTTGGTTATGGCTGTACAAATTTTCCTTCAAGTTACTTTTAATAGGAGACGGGAAAGTACCTAATTTTGAAAACAAAATAGAAATGTATCATGATATAGATGAAAACTTTACCAGCATTGAAAACCTAACTTCCAAAGTCTATGCAGATGTAGTCCGAGTACAAAACAAAGGCTAAAAGTGGATATGTCAAAGCGCGATATTAGCAGCTAGAAATAGTAGTCTTGACGAAATTAATGACAAAATACTGAAGCTATAACCAGCGGGCGGTTTTAGGGTTCGCACTTCCTGACATTTTTTCTTAAAATAAAATCGAACGATTTTAAATGCTCATTAGACCGGACGTTTTAAGATTTACCAGTCGAAAAACATTATTTATACTCTAACCTCCCCTCTAATAAAAAAAAATCTTTTGTCAGCCACGACCTTGCGTACAATATACGCGAACTGCTACGCGGTAGAGGAAGCTGCGAGCGCGCGCGCGTCGCTATAATATTATATGTACATTGATAATCTCCATTTTACAGTTATGTGGCGGTGCGTTTTTTTTTCTTTCTAAATTATTATTCGCGCGCGCGCTATTGTTTGCAAAATATTTATCGTCCGTTGTGCGTACGTACACGAACAAACATAAATGTACGGACGCTTTGCCGTGCACGCGCAACGTGTGTTTATTGAAACCGCGATGCGACGAAGACTTTCATTCACCGGTAAAAAATCTGTATCATTGTTGAAAATGAAATATACGCGAATACGCAGAAGTGCGAAACACCTGTATAATAATCTTGTGTACATTGTGAGAACGACATGAAAATAAAAAACGGAAAAAGTAGGGCGGTCATACAGTTATTACGTCATATAGATGGTACGGACAAGCTCGTCGAAAACGTATCTAAATTAAAGCTCTTAATGCACGTGTAAAATTCAAAATAAAAACGTATAACCTTAACTTAATACTGTACTAATAATATTTTATTAAAACTTCAAGTATATAACATAAAATTACTAATTTTACCATTATAAAAATGTACTCGAATTTTGGATAAACACGTATTTCACGTGACACGTGTTTGAGCTCTATTCTAGATCGCATTACATTCCTATATATTACCGTATACTTACTGCGTATTCCGTGTAAAAAATATATTCTTATTGCACTTAAATCAAATATAAATAACTGTTAACGAAAGGAAACATGCATATTTGTTTGCAAAGAAATTAATATGAACTATGCATCATCATTATTCATTTGATTAGCATGGTTATAATAATTGTTTTATGAGTTTTAAAAACTCTAGCAATGTCAAATTCTCTTACTTAAGATAATAAATTATGTAAATTAAATTTCAAGCACTTTCTTCATATTCTTTTTAATTGACCACGGAATTTTTTTAAACCATAATAATTATATTATATTTCCTGTGAATCTTTTACGTACAACGCACAATCGGTTGTGTACTGACATTGCCTGTGAAGAAAGCTAACGATTTATTAAAACTAAAATAGTTATTAACAATTTGTGTGAAATAATAACGTTTTAACAAACTATATTTGTATCAGGTGTCGTAACACAAGAGTTGATAAAAAAAAAAAAAGAAAACGCAACCTATACGAGAGACTAAAACGGAACGAATTATAAAGTTAGTGAATTAAGACAAGTTTTTCTTAATTTAAAAAATACCAGTGATTAAAAATATAAAAATATATTTTTCGCACAAATTATTGTTTTTAGTAAAAATAAACGGAATTATAACCGTGGAAGTGTTGGAGACTCTATTAGCCTTGGATTTCAAATGGAATCTCTACTCATAATAAACGTGCATAAACAAAACTGTATATATTTTTAGTATGATACGTAATTTTAACCATTTATAAAAAAAAAAGTAAATATTTTTGAATGAAGCGAAGTTAATATTCCTGTTACGAGTTAACATAAACAACAGGATTAGTTTTTAACTCTTAAACTTAATTCTCGTCTTTCTCGATTAACTTGACTTGACGACATGGTAGTATTATAATAGTTGACTTGCCCGGTCTTGCGGCTGTAAGCCATCGACCCAAGACCGACACGATAACGTTTAAGGCTACGGTGAAAACTTCTGTTTTTAACGGTTATAAAATATTTACGGAATATATCGAAAACTATCGACAACGGATCCGCGAAAACGTGAAAAACTTACGTGCCCCGCGGTCATTGGATAAATATACTGTACATTTAATCAATGCCGCGGTGTGACCTCACGGCAACCGACACGGACAACGGAGAACATTATGAATATCGTAACCGATCGGAATATCGTTTTGAATGAGTACCGAAGCCATCCGAATCGCATCATGAATGAACCCGACGTGTATTGCGCCGCATTCTTACCGAGTTATATTTAAATTATTATTGTGTTTTTATTCCCCCCCCCCCCCCGGAGGTTCTCGCGTGCGGTTTATTATTGTGCGCGTGTTGATACAATTTGAATACAGTAGAGCTTGTATGTACGAGTGTATACGTTCGCGTTATACATTTTATGCTTACGTATGTATATTTATGCGCGTCTTTGCGTGCACAAAACACAGGTACGAAGTCTTAATAAATATTTATGTAAAATATTATACCGAAGTAACGCCGCGTAGGTACCGCTGAACTTGTCTATCGGACTCGCATAGGGCTGTGGTGTTAATAATAATAATAATAATAATAATAACAAAAATATTATACTGCGTGATGATACCGAGACGTAGTCCGTGACGCATTATTTTCATAAGTAGTGGGCGTATCCGGATTTAACGGATCATCCGGATTGTTAAATTTTGCTGTTCGATGGCTCATTTTTATATTCACGTAAATTTAACTAAGATTATGTAGTAAAGATGAATTAATTGGGCATTCGATCGTGATGCCAATGTTAGTCATAAGGAGATATAAAAGAAACTCAAAAATGTTATAACTTGTTTTGGTAACAAATAATATATTATAGAAACTTTTGAAGTCATAATAAGTGTAGGTACCTACTTCATTGATTTCGTTTGTTATTAACTGTTGTAAGATATTATATTGAATTTGATTAGGCCCGCTTGTATTTCAATTTTTTCAATAAATTTCATAGTCTAGGCATATAAATGAAACAAAAAGTGTTTTTTTCTCGGTAGTGTTTATATTAATATTTTTTTAAATAAACAAAATGAAACGTTGACTATGGTTTTCTTCTCGTCTAATAATGATTATCAATTCGAACCCGAGACCATCGTCTTGCGACTTCCATTCGTTCGATTAATATTTTTTCTAATAATATCCGTTATTGGTAGTGTGAGTACTTAATAATAAATATTGGAATCTATATTAATTCTATTTAGGAAGCCACGGTTTAATTGATAAAAAATTGTTCATTAAATCGTCACTATTACAACAGTTGATAATATTTTAGTTACATGGCTGAAATTAACAAAAAGAGTAAAAAAAAAAAAATGTATTGTTGACATGATCTGTAAAAACAAAAGACCTATTCGCTGTCAATCGATGATGTTAATTCCTCGAATGGATTTAATTTCTGAATTGAACGCGTTCATTTGGAATAAGTCTAAGAAGGTTTTGTATACAAATATAACCCCTACGGACTGCGATATGTTGCTAATATTCGCCTCTCTCTTGAAAGTTCCACCGTTGAATTACTATTCACAGTCTACCGTCGATTATATTATTGAAATCGGTTGGGCGCGTATAACGTCTTATTATTGTACGACTTGCATGCACAATACGAGTATTATGATATACGCTCCCTTCTAATTGTTTTTCTTTTTCGTCGCAATCACTCCCAAAACGCGTTCACGAGCTCAAGACTATGGCTGATGTACACCAGGACGCCTCCGTTATACTTTATAAACGAGATCAAATATCGTTTTTGATATCATTAAAGGAGTCCACATTCCATTACGTACATTGTAATTAGGTGATTGTAGAATTTAAAATAAATCCCACACGTGGATATGTTGACCCGTTATTATTATTGTTACGGAATGAAAAGTGATGCTTTCACGCGTGGGTTTTTTTTCCGTCAAAAGAATTTTTCTATTTTTTTTTCCATGTTCGATCCACTTACATCGCGTGTACGGCGATTTTCTCTGAGGTAATGTTTTTCGTGATGAACGGCGTCGTAATATTATTTCCGTACCGGTTTTCGTAGTGGCTGACATTTTCGCGATCTCCGTTCGACTTGTTTACGATCATCATAAACCGAGCACGTACAAAACATTAATTACACACTGCTCTGTAACGCGGCGAACGGAAGGTACGTATGCACTAGTATGTTATGTGTCGTAGTCGTATGGTCAAATCAGACACTCTACTAAATGCCTACGCAAATAGCCAGAGAAATGTATTTCGTCCGGTGTTGAATGAATATGATACTTTTACTTCTCGCAGGAGAAAACCTATTATAGGTGATTTATTTTACGTTGATTGATTTTGAGTATTTCACCATACGAGTATTTACAATTAAACGGCAACAACAACAAATAATTAATTAGGAAATATAGTTTAAAGTATTTCGGAGGACGTTACGTTACGTCAATATCTGACCCCCCTGTAATAGGCATTTAGTTAGGAGTTTCAAATAATTTGACTATGTGCTTATATGGATAGTAAAATTGCATAGAAATTTAGTTTTTCGACGATCCGACAGGGTGTTTGGTCGAATTACTGATTTGACTATAGGTCTACGCATAGGCGGACATGGGGCGGGATAGACCCCCAAAATATTTTAATAGCCCCCCCAAAATCGAAACTTTGTTAGAAATGTTATACATAATTTTTATAATTATCTGTTTGTTTTTTTGAAATCGTAAAATAAGAAATAATAAAAAATTATTTACAATAGCATTAAATATACCAATTACTTAGTTTGGGTACTAGCGAAAGAAGTTTCAGTGCAATGATGAAAAAAATAAAAACTTGGCTAAGGACATCGTTGGTTCAAGATAGGTACAGCGATCTTTCAATACTATATATTAAAAAGATATATCGAAAAATATAAAAAGCAATAATATTTTGAATATCTTTGCTGATACAAATAGATATTTGCCATTAAAATAAAGTATTAATTATTTATAAATATACGTTATTTAGTGTTTTTTAATACAATTTAAACATATCTATATTTTTAATGGTAATAAGTTTTACTTGTGCATGGGAAGGGGGTGTGAGGACGAAGCTCCTGCGGGTTATTTTATATTTAATTATTATAGCCTCTCCAAAAATTTAACCAAATGTCCACCTATGGGTCTACGACATATGTATATACATACGTACAGGGAGACGGACCAAACACTGTTCGATGCGAATCCATTCTACCCCTATAACACTGCCATATATTACCGCGTCGGATCTAATTGTTTATACCCGTCATCGGTTCGCTCACGCGTTAAGTTAATATCTCAACACCTCGAGGCCAAGCGGCTTGTTTCCGATCCGTACTGTCTTGTCCTCAGGGTCGCTGTTGTCCGAAACCCGTCCCCACGGGATTGTTTCGTTAGCTGGTCTCGGTGTCCGGAATAAGAGATATGCTCGAATTCACCGTCGACAACATATTGTGAAACGTCCACGTACAACGATTGATGACGAACGCCAACGATCATCGTACGGTGTCGACACGAAATCGGTTTGCCCCCTATCTACTACCCCCCTCCCCCTGAACAAATAAGGGATGTAAAAAAATTAAAAATAACAAAAAATTATAGGGTTGAGATTCGGGTACTGCTGATTTACCTTCGGGTGACATTACTACACTTATGTGTTACGAATTAACCTTCGCCGTCGCCTTAGGGATCGGACATTGACGCCAAATCAGTTATCAATACGATTACCGCATATACCATGTGCACTTGCTTTTAACAGACTTGTCAATGTTTCGTGCGATCACATGTACGCGGAGAAAACGAAATGAAAAAAAAAAAAAAATGAAATGATAAAAGTATTGAAAACAAATGAATCGGTAAGACTGCCGCTGCTGATGCTACTGCTTCTGCAGATGAAAACCGTTTAACCGGATCTCGATGTAATCATAGTTATTAAATTCATTTTGTAATAATGTTGTCCAGATTAATCGACTTCTTTATTAGAGGAATATTATAACCTTTATGAAAAAAAAATCTAACCTAAACATGTGGTAGTAGTACAAAATAGTATATGCATTATACACAATATTAAACGACCTACCGTTTATGCGACCATCATAAATCATATCACGTTTTTATTATACGCATATTATAACGTGTATGTATAATGTATATATATAATAATATAAATACACACACAATACAAATATCTGAGGTATGCCTAACACATGGTGTAGTTAGCAGTATTAAAAATTGCGTCATAAAAAAATAATATAATGTGTGCGTGTGTGTTATTTTACTCTTAAAACTATGTTTATTATACGAACCAATTGTGTAATTGATTTTGAAGTGTGAAATTTAAAAATTAATCACATTCGCTCAAAATAAACATTTTTAACACGTTACCACGATCAAAAATATATTATTATTCACATGGTGCAAAACACTTGTAGAACAATTAGAGTTCAATATTATTTTCATGCGCGAAAACTGAAAGGAAATATTCTAATTTGCGATACGTAGAATTAGACTTTTATGAAAATAGACCATTTAAAATAATTAGTTTTTCCGCGCGCAGTCGGATAATGGTATTGTTCGGTTTAATGCATGCGATTATATATTGCACGGACGGCAGAAAAGTTAGTTCGTTGTCTATCGGTAGAGTGTCATTTTCTGGGATTATTTCGTTTTGAAATTTCGCATCATTTCGACTTGACCATTGACCATGCAATTTTAAAAGATATATCTGTATTTATCAATTGCAGTAATGAATGCTGAATACTTGAATTTTTCGCCTATCTCAATTGTGTGGACATATTATAATGTTATGTATTTGTGGTCCGTTGTTTACTTTTTGAATCCCAATGAATCGTAATTTTTCCGATATTCTTTTAAATATTATTTTCTATTATTTTTTTTTCATACGAGTTGCACACTACAATATTACATTTATCATTGTAAAATCTTTAATAATATTGAACTCCTGCATATTTTAAAAATAAAAACTAGGTATTCTATAAACATTGAAAAACTACTCTAATTATTATTCGTTAACTTACAAATAAGGTAAATTTACGAGTAGGAAACAAATAGTGTCAAACGAGATTTATATCGTGATTTAAAAAAGAATAGTTTTTCAATACCATAAACGATTCACTCATTCTAAACGATATAAATCTTATATCACCTCTACTTCAACCACATTTCAATCGAAACTATTGGTATCATCGGAGGGATAGTTGTATAGTAAATAATATTTATATTTAAACGTCGTATATCATTGCGAATACGGATACAGTATCACATATAATGCTAAACAAACCAGTGCGTAATATAATGTTGGAAACTGCAAGATCATTATTATTATCAATGATTCGGTTGAAATAATTCGGTTGGCATTGCGTAATATAATGTGTACCCAATACAGAAATTACATTTATATCTACTTGTTTTTATTTTTATTTTTTTGTACTCATTTTCGCTCGCTAATCTCATTCGAAATTAATTTTAAGTTACAAACGTTTTCAAACATTTGTCTCCTTTCAAAAACGGTGCCGCCTGACAGACTTTCTCGATGGTAGTATCCCCGGTGAGTACTATGACATGTTAGATTTATGAACACACATTATTACATACGCCATATTATTACATTTGTTACTAAACTAAAATAATAAATAAAAACTTACTTCGACTCATTTGTACACACTGCACTATAAAATATTATCACAACGTAAAAACAGTAAACATGGTAATTAATAACGTGTTTATTAGTACAGTTATACAACTTCTTAAATTTCAGTTATAGTAGCACGTGATTTACTACTATTTCTCATATCCGAAAAAAGAATAATATTAAATGTAAAATTTGATTGAATGCATCCGCTTATTCGAATATCTAATTCTAATTTTTACTTCATCATTTACACCTGAATAATATATTATTTTTTCAAAAATATATTAATAATAAAATAAAATAAAATCAATAAATCAATAAAATCTAATTTTAAAAATATATTTAGATTTTATTGAAAATTAATAAGGAAAATGATTTAATTATATCTGCCAGTACAATGAATAATTTATAATTAATTTCTTAGCATGGTGTTTAAACTGCCTATATAAAACTCCTTGAAAACGGATTTTATAACATTATTTCAAGAGGAATACCGTAATTTACACAATCCGTCTCACGACATTAGACGTAAAGAACATATATTGAAATATAATATTTTCCACCATGCCAATTAATCTATGGCGGTGCGTTTACGACTTCATAAACATATTTCAATTCGTCCAGAAATGGTTATTAAATTTGTTTCACCGTATTTTTTATATTATTTAAATTTTTTCTCCAGAAAATATCTCTGCAAAAATATTTAAACGCTTTTAGTCCAGTCGGGTTAGGTTAGGAAATACTCGTTCCACTGTTGCGTCTAAACGAGATATAGTTATGATAATAAAAAATTAGTTATTTTTGCTGGTACACGACCGCCGAGCTGTACGACGACAAAACGAAACAAAATGTAAAGTACGGTTCGTTTATTATTTAAACCGAGTCGATTAGATACATTTTTCGCGTTACGAAAAACCAACAATCGCCAATCAACCGTACACGTGCGCGAGTATTATTAGTAATAATAATAATAATAATAATAATAATAATATTAGTATTATTAGTGAACGATTATTTTTGTATTAACGAAATCGTTTCGACGGGTTTCGCGGGCGGGTCGTCATACGTTTCAGGAGGGGTGAAAAAATATTTTTCGCACGTTTCACAATGGATCGCGCGCGCGATAACATACTAACCTGGGGGCCGGGACCGAACAGTGCCTCGGCCCGATTGTTTTTGGGACCAGGTTCAAAATTTTGCGGGGCCCCATACATAAAATTTTTTTTCGTGTTATTATACAACTAATTATATACTATGACTACGTTTCGAATCGTTGTCAACGATAAACAATTTTACAAGTGCATGCGCGCGTACAAAGCGCTTCAAAGCTATGCATAATCGGTACCGTCTTGATTTTCGTCGATGACCACCCGTTTCCTGAGAAAACCACATGACCACGCGGGTTGCGATTTACGTTTTGCGACTATATAATTTTTATTTTTTTAGATAAAGTGATATTTGTAGTATATAATTTGCAGGGTCCCATACGCACCGGTGCGCGTTCGCATTTCAACAGATCGAACAACGCTAAAGCGAAGAGCCTTGGCTGCGCATTGTTCGCGATTCCGTTTTTAAAACCGCCGAGATGAAATTCAGGGGGGAGGGGGAGAAAAACGACGTCATATCGCGTTGTTCGACTCGGACACGCTTGTTGTGATCGTCGATTTGCCTTGGGTACTAAACTCCTAAAAAAAAAACTTGCTCGACGGTAAACTTGATTCTCCATCTTCGTCACGTTAATCAATCTCGAAGTTCCCCCAGCAGCGACAGTCTACATGCAACGATCCTCCGTTCTCTGTCCCTTTCCTTGCACAATCAATTATCTAACATCTAACGAACCGCTCGTAGATGTTTTACGAAAAACACCGACGAGGATCCCACCATTAATTTTTAGTTTAAACATCTGTTTCTTTATAATTTGCTTATCGGCTCTTTTCTCGTATCATCTATCTCTACCTAACCTATTTGTTATTTAACGTTGTGATGTTTTATCGTTTTGCACGTTTTTCTTCTTTATCCGTTACTGTTTTCTGGCATTTCTGTTACTCAAGGGTCGAGCCCGTTTATTACAATTTAATAATAATTACAGCTGCTGCAGCGCCTTAAAAATGTCTGAGCAGTGGGCAATCAGATTTTCGATTTGTCACCGGACGCCGCATGCTTCCGGTTTCGGAAGTATGTAAATAGGACACGTGACAGTTCGTTCGACCGTGGTGATGGTGGTGGTGACGATAATAATGTAAGACGAAAACCGCACGACCGTGTCCGATTTGAGCTCCGCCATCGCGATTCGTTCCTCGTGGTCGGCTTTATCATTTACCGTGTGCACGTATATTTATTCTACAAATAAATTTAACCACGTTTTATAATACTGTTTGTCTCTCTATCGACCATCACACCCTTCACCCACCCTCACGTTATCATTCGTTGTGTGTGTGTGTGTGTGTGTGTGTGTGTGTGTGTGTGTGTGTGCAAGGAGTGCTTCCATTAACATTCCTCTGGTTTTGCGCGCGATAAGAGATAGGTATAACCTTTTTCCTTTCTGTGATAATCCCGTGCTAAATGGACTGATCTATTTGATTTTCACTATCGCCCGGATCGGAATACTTGAATGCACGTATGTGTGTGTGTATGCGCGTATTAAGTACATATACACAAACGATACTTATATGTACTATATAAACAAACATACGATTTGTTTTTAATAGCGATTTCTCGGGTGTACAACTGAGAATGAAATTTGCGTTGGGGCAATAATACGTACACAATATGTGTTATCATGATTCGTGTATGATTTGACCTCTTTCCCGATGGTAGGTATGCAAATGATAAGTGCGTTCCGTTGCACAAATGGACTTTTATTTTTCTTACTCTATTACGTACGTATAACACTTGCCTACATAATAGGCAGTGAAGTAGTTCTAAAAAAGTCTTGAGTATATGCCAATTCAGAGTAAAAAGGTTGAGACGGGTTAATGGCTCCCCCCTTACCCTCATGTTTTTATCCATGAGCCATAAAATTAGCTAGCAAAATAAAAATCTGAATTTAAAATTAATAAAATAAAATTTAAGACTGTTGTAACGACTTGCAGCAGTGTAACGGCGTTTTAAACTATAATTTCCTCGAAATAATTTTAATTTTATATTTATAATTTAATAATTAAAAATAGATGGTTAAAATGTTAAAATAATAACCGTTCTTAATGAACACGATAAATATGAAATATGTTGGGTATTTCTGACTTATGTACATAAAGAAATCAAAATTTGTTAATAATATTTATAACTATAAAGTTTCTAGTATAGTTAGTATACTCGTATATCTGCATATTACGAATTATAGCTATATATAGCATATATGCACCAAAAAAAAAAAAAAAAAACCAGAGAAGTTGTTATACGCGCGTGTAAGCTCCACTAATAGCACACACTCAAAAAACAAAGCAATGGCATGTTGATTGGAAGAATACCACCCCCCCACCAAGTTGTTTTCAAAAACAGACCCCGCAACTTTGCAATTTTTCCCCCAAACCCTCTTAAATAAAATTGTATTACTATAATATAAATAACATTTTAAATAAAATATTCAATTATTTTACATTTATCTTCAACTTAATCAACTTAATATTGAAATATTGAATATTAATTTAAATATATTAAATATACATGATACAAATTTTTATTACAAATACAATTTATGCAATATCACATATAATAATTATTATTATTGTAAGGCTTAGTAATTACATTTTATTATGCTGAAACTCGGTTATAAACGTTTGTAGGCAAATATAAATTAATTTAAAAAAGCATTTTATAAAATGTTGATGTAATCGGCAAATGTCTTCAATTGTCTGTGATGCACAAAAAACTCATTAGTATTTCGTCAGTTACCTCTGGATATGCTAATAGGTTGACGGCTATATAAATCGGTAGTTTATTTTTAATATTTTTATACATATGTGATGTGAATATTTTGGGGCCAAAGTCCACCGGACCACCAGAAAAAAAATAATCAGGGATAGCAGCTGCTACACTTGAACCACTTCCAGTGCGCCAATGCGCTTCAATACACCACTGTTATTTAATAGGCCGTGCTGTTCAAAACAATATCGTATCGTTTAGTTATGATAAATCGTCGTATCCAAAAAGACTTCTGTCCAGATACAGCGTACCGAGGCGCACGGTGTACGTGAAGCAGGGGCGTGTTTTAGGGGGGGGGGGGCGAAGAGGCGATTGCCCCCCCCCCCCCGAATCCGCATTTAAATAATCGATTATATGCGAGATACACGTTCAAATTGCGCGTGGCTGTGAATACTGGATTGGACTTTTTGTCGGGTCCATACTTAGTGAAAAATCAAATAAAACTTAAGCGTAACTTTTAGAACACAGACAGGTGTTAAAAAACAACTACACAAAAGTCGATTCCGTGTGGATCTCCGGTATGAGATAAAAAAAAAAAAAACCACAAATATTAAGGATTCACCAGATTTACCATTATTATCGAAAAATGTACTTGTAGATTTCGAGCCTGAATTAAAAAAATAATTTGATTCGCCCTCCCCTACCCCTAGAATTAAGTCTAAATACGCCCCTGATATGTAGGCGACGGGTTTCGCTTGTGCACGGTATTATAGGGCTGACATCGACGTGCTCCAAACGTTCATCAGTTGCAATCAATATTGTTCTCGTTTCGCACGCCGCCACCTGTACACGGCGACGAAGTGCAATCACCGTACGAAACGTGTAACGTCGCCGCTCGCAGACGAAAACGTTATCGTCGTAGTGTACCGTTCGTCAAGCGTACGGCAAAGAGATTGAGAGAGAGAGAGAGAGAGAGAGTGTGTGTGTGTGAGAGAGAGAGAGGATTAAGATAAAATGTTATTAAAGTTTTTCAATGTTAATAACCCGGAGAACACGTGTCAGTGTCTTTTAATTAATTATCCAGCTGCGCGTCGTCGTCGTAGTCGTGTCGCGTGTACAACGATGAGCACAATAATAATAATAAGTACGCAGCGTATTTTATTGTAATCTTGAATGTACAATGTACATACAAGATTATGTAAAATAATGTAAAAGTAATATACATTGTACATACTCTCTGCGCTCGCGGTTTCCCGTACGCAACGATGATAGTACCTACTAGGGACGTAGCGGTACTACCGACACCAATAAAGTATCTCGATACTTTTCTTACGATACAAGTACTTCTTGTATCGATACCATGGTTTCGATACTTAACTCGTGTCGATAAAAAAATACTGGTATCGAACGAATAGCATCGAATCATTTACTAACCGCCATATTGGTTCAAAAATCAAAAGTACTCGAATGGTATTCAATAATAATTTTTTTTTTAGTAAAACCGTTTGCGCGCGTGGTGGAGGATTTGTTTACATAAATCAGTCATCACACTATAGGTCTATACTCTATACGATTTTATTGTT
>NW_020272229.1:0-6177 GCF_003268045.1 Sipha flava
TTTTTTTTTAATCTGGTCAAATTGTATATTTCTATTTTTACTACTGGTAGGTATCGATATCATATAACTGATACTACAACCATTGATTATAGAATAGATTCAGATATCTATATATCAGTCTTGGAAAAACATGAAAAAGTCAGGAAACAATCATAAAAAAATATTGTGATATCCATGGATTGGTTTTAGCATTAAAAATAAATGTATTCAATTTATCGAGTAAATACTCGGGATTTATCTGAAATTATATTTACCGGGTATTTGTCCATCACTAGATCGGCCACAGCGAGGTGGTGCAAATATCCTCACTGCAGGATATCGTTTACCGTTATTTTCTCTTTTCTACTCATTTCTGTCACATCTTGTAAACAATATTTTCTTTATTTTAAAAATACCCCCTGACGTTATCATATTTATATATCACGTTATTATATCATTTTTACTCTTTTCCTTATTACATTTTTATTTGAACAACAATCTTTTAATTTTTATATTTCAATAAGTTAATTGTCAAGTTTTGATGAAATGTATATTTTACGTTATCGTTAAAATAGGCAGTTGTAAATACGTTTTTAAATTTGCATTTAATTTTAGTGTTCATATAAAATAAATATTAATTATTATTTGTATTGAGAACGGTTAACGTATTTATTAATTATTTTTTTATTTAAACTCGTCATATTTATAAATAGTTAAGTGTAAAAAAGAGATTATAATATACTCTCAGATGAAAATTAACATATACAAGTGTTGATGTGAAAATGCGTCAAATTTTACAGCATGATAGTGACGGTGTGTTATTACTACAAAACGGTTCTACCGACCTAAAACTATGTTCACATGTAGCTATTGAAATCTTGTATGTATATCCAAAAATCTATTTAAATTACATTATTATTTCGTTTTCGTTTATCTTGATTCGAGGTCGACTTAGTCCGTATGAATTTTTTTCGGATTTCACCATCGTTATCACCTGGTTATTCGTTATGTATTTCCATGTAATGTGTGCTTATAAAATTTTCTTTGACCTCGATAGTAACATTTTAGGTAGATAAAGGGTGGTAAAGGGAATTTTCTCTCATCTTATATTTTAAAGCGGTATGACGGGTTATTCTCATTTGAAATATCGACCTACCAGCTGTTTTACATTTTCGAAGAACCATACATATTACATAAGTTCTAATTTTTTTTTTTCAATCACGTGAGGACTTCACAAAAAAAAATAAATAAAAAGGCATCTTAAATAACTCTACTATATGAGTACACTACAGTCTTCTTTATTATACAATAAACTTCCCTTAACTCAATAAACACACGTTCCTTACAAAATATTTTCATGCTCAATCGAGCATCCACAGAATTCTTTCTTTGTATACAATAATAATGACGTTTATATTTGAAACAATTAACAAATTAACCCTGTGCTAAACTAAAGCAAGTGAAGCGAATTATAAGCAAAGTCTCTGTTGTTTAAATTGCTGACATAGTATCTTTTTTATATACATTTTTTTTCTTACGGGTTAATAGCCAGTATGTTAGTACGTGCATATGTGTATTTAATTTTTATGCATACAATTACATAACGATTTTGCCAAAAATTTGTTAAAAGCGTCACATATTCTCCTGAATTATATTATTAATACATGAAAGAATGTTTACTGTGGCATAAAGAGTATTTACAATTATTTGCTGCCAACATAAATAGACCAATGTTTTCTTAAGTTGTTTATACATAATATACAATACTTTTGTATCAAGTTTCAATATTATTATTATCTTTTGCATTTAAATTTAAATTGTCTGATAAGTTACTAAAAGACATAGGTACACAGAAAGGTATATTAAATTAACCGAAGTACCACGTAACGAAAATTTACAAGCCTTAGAAACATATAATTTTTATAATTGTGAAATGTGCATTAAAATTTGAATACCAATTTTCCATCCGATAGAAGAATTTTCTACTGCTATTGTAAACTATTAGAACAATGAGTATTATTCTTAGGTTTATACTTCACAGCGTTGTTTCCTTATTTATATGATTCGTTTAGTTCATGGATAGTGTAATATATTTTTATACAGTATATTCAATATAATTTTATATTTAAAAGAACATTTTTATTAGAATTTATCATCGATCGACGTTTAAACACTAAAAATAAATATATCATAAGTTTCGTAGAAAAATTATATTTGTTAGCTACAAAATGAACATACTCGTGGAAAAAAAATTTATATTTTTATTTATGAACAAAACGTACACATGTCATAATATTATTAACGAAACTGTACATACAAAATAAATAATATATTGTTCAAACACAAAATATTTCTAATAAATACGAATATGAAGTGTAATTAAAAAATCTAAATCAAAATTACTCAGAACATTTGTAAAATTATTACTACAAGACGTGCAACAAACATTTAATTTGTTTTATTAAAACCAATATCGTACATCTGTAGAACTGTAGATAGTGTAAACACATTCTTTATTTTCTCTCATAAATGCATCAACATTTTTTTTGTGTTTGCTCACAAATATTTTTCATTATACATTTTATCATTTTATTTTTATTTAATAATATATAAAATATATAAGATATATTAACACTACAAATTAGAAATAGAATTTATTAATTAAATCTAATTAATCAACAAAGTTATGTTACTGGAAACAAGTTTAAAATTAGTCTTGATATTATATGGAACAACAATTATTATTTATCCAACTACTGTTTTCTCAATAACAAATAATAATAGATTTATTTATTTAACTTTTTTTTACGTTATTTTGTAATTATTACTGTCAAATTATTACTTTTTTTATTTACACAAATTCGTTCAATCTAATAATAGTTTTGAGCAATAATTAACAGTTCATAAGTTCCGTTAAAATATTCAAAAACATTTAATATAGCGTGCTATGTGCCATATTTACACTAATGTATTTTATATTTATTATAATTATAAAATGTTTCAGCACATTTAGTGCTATTACAACTATTTTAGTTTTTTACAATTTTAAGTTATAGATCTAAATGTTATGACTTTGTTGAGTCATAGATTTTTAGTGAAAGTTATAATAATGTGATAATACATATGAATAACAATAATATAAGTGAGGTCATGTATATTATATTAATAGCGATCTTCATTTTCTGATGATGAGTCTTCAGTGTCTGTTAGGAGAATGTCCTGGGGAAGTCGAGGCCGCAGACGTCTATTAAGTGTTTTTTCTTCCTAGGTTGAAGTGACGAGCACTGTCCAAGTTTTTAAACTGGATTTTGATCCATGTGTTTATCAGGGATATTCTCGTGTCATTATGGATCTGACGATTTCTCGTGAACCATGGTTTTTTTATGCATATCCTTAGGAATTTATTTTGTAGAATTTGAATTTTATTTATTTTAGTTGAAGAGGCGGTGGCCCATACAGAACATGCGTAGGTAATCAGTGGTCTGATTATTGCGGTGTAGAGGAGGAGATATAATTTCATTTGAAGAGTTGATTTATAATTGATTAAGGGGTACAGTATTCTCATCCTGGCATATCCCTGTGTGAGTTTTTTGTTTATGTGGGTGTTCTATGTTAATTTTTCGGAAAACGCCAAGATATTTGATAGAGTCATCCTTTCTATTCTATTGAATAATCTGGTTATTTATAATTAATGTTTCTTGGATCGTTGTATATATGTACTAATGTAATATAATTCAAATAACTAGTTTTAGATATATTTAACCTTTTTATTATAACTTAAATTAAATAAATGTCAATTCGAAGTATATTAATAATGAAATATATTCAATAAATATCAATAATTTATGAAAAAATAGTTTTTACGTTGGTTATTATAAACCGTCATGGAAAATTGAATCGAGAAATTTTTGAAATGGATTATTTTTAAAATAAATCTACCCTTTTCGAAATTCTAAAATTGATTTATTTGTTAGTCGAAAAGTCTTGATGCACTTGTTCCATTTATCCACATGAATTAATGATACATTCCAGTTCATTATTATTTATTTTAGATGATTTTTAATCTAAACGCAGGCCTTGACAATAAAGACTGAAAAAATAATGATACGATTACGAATATATATATAGAATAAATAGAATAAATATTATACTACCCTAATGATATTTTGATACTATCACGAAACAAGAAATTTGTCACGTTGAAATGTCGCGTTAATATTTTTGGAGCCTAATAATATTTGAATAAATAAAACTTACCAGCCATACAATTGAAACGACTTTTCGTTTATATTTTAAGAACTATTATTTTAAGAAAATATACAATATTTTATTTTATCGAAAAAACTTATTCGTGCGTTTATGTCAAGACAACTTTACATAGTGATGTAATTTTTTTATTGTGGAATTAATTTGAAGACACGGCTTAACTTATGATATGATTAGTTTCTATGTATTTATAAATTAATAAATAATAACCCGACCCAACTCAATAGATAAATTTTAAATTAGATCATTTCTATACTATTTTTTTTTTTTTTTTTTTTTTTTTTTTTTTTGGCTTATTCCGGACCTTGAAGGTCCATCGCCGCTTCTACTACACCTCTCCACACTTCTCTGTTCTTCGCCAGTTGTTCTCCTTCTCTAATCCCCAGGAGCTTGAGGTCTTCTTTAACCCGGTCTGTCCATCGCTGTCTTGGCCTTCCTATCGGTCGTTTTTTTATTTGGTTTCCACATTGTGACATCATATACTGTTTGGCCCTCCGCTCTCCATACATGCCCGGCCCAGCTTATTCGTCTGCTTTTAAGTATTCCCACTATGTTTGGCTCATTGAACATTGCCCTTAATTCTGCATTAGTTCTTCGTTCATATACATTTTCCTCGTTTCTTTTGGGTCCATAAATTCTTCGCAGTATTTTCCTTTCAAATAGTAGTAATCTTTTCTCGTCCGACTTTGTTGATGCCCATGCTCCACAAGCATACAATACTATAGGTCTAATGAGTACTTTATATAGTCTTATTTTTTGTATTTTTGGAGATTAATCTTGATTTAAATATAGGTACGAGCGCAAAATAGCTCTTATTTCCTGCAGTTATTCTCCTTTTAATCTCATCATGGCTGTTTGCTTGTTGGTTAACATCTACTCCCAGGTACTTAAAGTTTGTTACCCTTTCAAAGGTAAATCCACCGACTACTAACGAATTTTGTACTTGTTCTCTACGTGATACTATTAAGTATTTCGTTTTTCCTTCATTAACTTGTAGTCCAATCTCTTTTCCCTTACTTATTAGTTTTTCTGCCGACCGTTTTAGGTCCTCTTCGGTTTCTCCCATAATTATTATGTCATCAGCATACGCAGCTAGTGTGATTTGGTGTCCTCCTCTAATTCTTAGGCCCGTGACATCATCATCAAGTACTTCTCTCACTACCGATTCTAGGGCTATGTTAAATAATGTGGGGGATAACGCATCTCCTTGTCTAAGACCTGTTTCAACTGAGAAATCTTCAGATATTTCTCCGTTGAACTTAACTATACACTTGGACTTTTGCACACATGTCTTTATCAATCTCACCAATTTTGTAGGGATTCCGAGTTGGGTCATTGCTTTCCATAATCTACCTCGATTTACGGAGTCATATGCCTGTTTGAAATCAACAAATAGTAGGTGCACATCTATGTCGAACTCGTGACTTTTCTCTACTATTTGTTTTATTGTATGAATTTGATCCACTGTAGATTTCCCTGACGTAAAACCTGCCTGATATTCCCCTACTATTTCCCTTGTGTATGGCTTGATACGGTTCAGTATGATGTTTGAAACTAATTTGTAACAAGTGTTTAGTAAGGATATTCCTCTGTAATTCTGGCAAACCATAGCGTCTCCTTTCTTGTGAACCGGGCATAGAACTGACATGTGCCATGTTACTGGTATTTCTTCTTGTTTCCATATATTATCTACTAGTCGTTTCAGTCGTGTTATTAGTTCTTTTCCTCCTTCTTTCAGTAGTTCTGCAACAATTGTGTCTTCCCCTGGTGCTTTCCTATTTTTCAACATATTTACTGCCCTTTCTACTTCTTCTAACGTGGGTTCGTCTAATCTCTGTTCAACCGTGTTGAGGTTTTCTTCCACTTCTACTCGAGTAGGTTGATTCAGCATTGTTTCAAACATGTTCCTGAACTCGTTTGCAGCCTTTTTTT
>NW_020272230.1:0-7466 GCF_003268045.1 Sipha flava
CCGGACGGATTGTTTTGGTGAGGAAAAAACCTTTGCGTTTTTCATGCTTATACAGACATATATATATGTATACATATAATTATATTGTGATGATATTATAATGGTATTGTGCTATTCGTCCCTGAGATTATCTGCATAACTGGAGCCAAACATTTTTATTCTACATTTTTGTCATATTAACAATTTTTTTTATTTTAGTTTAATTTCTTGTTGTTCGTTAATCGTTGTCTTGTTTACACGTGACAAGTACTCGGCCGAGAGTCAACTCTACTGAGCACAGTTCCATGTGAACTCAAGTAATCAGTATTCGGCCTAGTACTCGGCCCAGTAAAATGAGCGAGCGAGTTAATATAAACCGTTTCTATTCACTTGGCCGAGCGACTACCTCCACTGCCAAAATTGACTGTATTCGGCGTGTATAAACCGGCAACCGAGTAGATCGTGTAGTGAACTTAAATACGTGTAGACATTGACTTGGTATTAGACCAAGTAACATAACTAGTTACACGGCCGAGTACTCGTCACGTGTAAACAAGGCATTAGTGTTTAATCGTTCTTTGACATTGATTCACTATCAAAACCTATATAAATATAATTGATATAAATTCGTTGTAATTTGAAATGTCTATTTTCTATTTGTATATGTTTTGACAGTGAATCAAAGTTTATTGTTTTATCACGATGCAGGAGCGTTCCCAGGAATTTTTTATATGGAGGAGTTCAACATTTTTATTTTATCTGATGGTGGAAAATTAAAATACACTATATACTTTTATTATACTATTTACTATTGAATCGTTGAGTATGTAGAAATTTCAATGGGGGGGGGGATCCGTACCCGAACCCTTCCTTGGGTACGCCCTTGTCACGATGAACATGTAATAAAGCCAGTCCTTCAATTGATCTTCCCAAATTCTTGTTCTGATCCATGTTTTATCCACCTTAGAGATGAAAAGATGTTCTATCAGTTCTTTTTGTCTAAAATCAGTAATAATAGTTTTTGATTTTAAAATAAAGCCTATATCTAGTACATCATAAAATTAAATTATTGGGTTAAACTAATCAAATTGCACATTATAATCAGGTAACTAATATTATAATTAATTACCAATCTGTTATTATTTTTTATTCTGAAAGTATACTTTTGTCTACTATAAACAATATTGAACATTATCTAATTCTTGAGTTAGAATAATTATTCAATTATCTTTTATCTTTATCTAGATAAATTTTCTATGCTTGGCCACCGATGTTAACGCGACTACATTGCAGTTCGTGGTCGCGCGTTTGGAGATCAGTTAAGTGTTACCTCGGTCGTCATATGTGATCCCATAAATAATCACGAATATACGCGTTGTTGTTATATCCACGCGTACAGCCGATTTCGTAGATTTGTTCGGTTCGCTCGGATACGGCTTTGTACGGCAAGGAAAAATAAAGAACCACTTCAAATACGTGTAGCACAAACGATTGATGAGCGCGATCTTTGTAGACGACGGGACGGCTCAAAAGTTTCGTGGACAATAATTCAACGTCTCCAACGACCTAATAGAACTTTCCGTTGCGCTGTACACGCCGCAGTACATTCTCGATTAGTTGAAAATTATTCGCAACGCAACGGTATTTTTTTTTTTTTAAACGATTCGTTTTCTCACACCGCATATACCACGGACATCCATCTTAACCTCCTCTTATACGTATATCATTTTCTCACGAATCGGATTCAACAGCTTGGGATTTTACACGACTCATTGATAATAAGAGTTCTCGGACACAGATTTAAAATCCGTTCCGAAAACTAGATAAATTCGAACGGTCATCCATCACTGAAAAAAGTAATAATAATAAAAATAAATCATTAAATACAATAATCGATTAAATACTGTGTGTTGATTTGATTCTTGTTAAGTGTTGACATTAAATGAAAATATTACTCTTGTTATATATATTTATTAACAGGCGGAGCCTACATAGTGATGAAATTCTTATCTTCTTAATCATATAGTAAGTACTAATCAAAAACCGTTTCATTATTTAAACGATAATAATCCAAAATATTATTGTACAAGCAACTTGCGTGGAACATTGTGAGGAAAATACTTATATTATCTTTTGAATTCATACAGGTCAACGAAAAGGCCAAATAATGGTCGAACACTACAACGGTGGTCGATTTTCAAAAGAAATCTCAAATTAATATGATAGTTATTTCTACTCGAGGTGCGAGCAGTTTTAAATTATGAAATGTATGTGCATGTGCACGAAATACTATACAAAATGGCGAGAAAAGTTAATTTATATTAATGAATATTAATAACAAATTATTTTTTAGTGCCGCACAGCGAGTACCAGTTTTAATTGCAACGCAAATATTACTTTTTCACTGGATATGAAACGCGTGTGTTTCGCTAATTTGTTAAAAAAAATCACTCTTAATATTCAAAACAAAATTTTTGTATTTGAATATATTGAAAAAATTTATCGTATCTCAAATTTTCATTCGTGTACACATGCCGCACCGACCGGGACGAGAGTTTTCAACAGTAGTAACACCTTGTTGTTTTATTTCTGGTAGTGACATTTTAGGGATCTTTTTGTAGTCAAACTTCGTGTCTACTTTTAACACGTATACACTATTATTGTGAGTTAAGAAGATATAACGCGTATTGTTGTCAGTATTAAATAATACAAGTTTATGTGCTTTTTATTCATTTTCTCTTTGGTTTCTACATAATTAAAATTAATTAAAAATAATGTTAAACGAGTTACAATTTATGACACATTATATCGGTGAAGGCTATAATGTTAGGATTTCCGGAGTACATAAAATGTATCTATTGCATTGCGGTTTGAACGATAAAGTCTAACACATGCCTGATAAAAAAATAAAAATAAAACGTTTTATATGTCGCGCAAAGGCTCGACGTATAGAATAGGTATTTTTTCGGTTATCGATTCCTATCTATGAATTTAACCTGTGGTAAAGACTATTCAATTTCCTTTTTTGTGACCACGATAACGAGGCTGCACAAAACGATAAATTATCTAGGCCACACAAGATTTACACTTCACCACTCTAAGGTCGCTTTACTCTCGAACAACTGACCACGATAACGAGTACTGGATGTCCGACGTCTTTCCCGACTGACCATGATAATGAGTACTGGACAAAAGTAAATATGTACTGCAATGTTTTCAATACCTTCAAAAGCGTATTCTCGCCGTATTCTCCTCAATACACGTACCGGAGATTATATTTAAAATTAATACTTAAGAAAAATAAAAACAAGTAAGATGTGGTAAAAAAAAAACAACTAGAGTATAATAAATAATTCGATCAAACAACACTTTATTAAAACTGGTCATTAAACACAACATTCCGCAACTGCCCGACCACCGTTACCGGATTTATATATTTTCTTCGAATTATGTTTGACTCGACGTTAATTAGGGTCGTATTACCAGCACAGCGGCCACTTTTGAATAATAGTACCAAACACTGACAGTATTTTGTACTTTTTTTTTGTACAATTTTGTACACCCACCCCAACCCGAGAAAACCCGATTTTTCTATGGCCATGCTAGAGATGCGTATCCCCAACACCGCCAGTAATCAATTATTATAAAATTTAAATTCAACTTATACAGTATTATGTACTTTATTTTGTACAATTTTGTACACCCACCCAAACCCGATAATGATAAAATCACCTATAAAATACTTTATTTAGTTTATTACATTTTTCTCATAGGGTCAGTGTTACGGACTACGGAGTACCTTTCATCATTCTAATCTATTAAGTAGTAAGTACTCTTATACTATTTATAATTGTTAACTTTTGTTATCTATAAGATAGAATTGGTATAAGTACCTGCCTTGTATATGTACATACTTACCACAACATAGTCATAGTCTTTTGCATGATATTTTATTAACACGCCATATACTTGTACTGATGATATACCTAATTATATTAATAAAAAGTTGAAATGTTGAATTAAAACTTTTTTTTTAATGAATCCATGTTGAAATATATTAATATAATAAGTAGGTGATAAAATTATTTAATTATTTATGATTTTTTTTCAAAAAATGGGAGATACGCCTAAAGTGAAGGTTTGAAGTATATAGATGTAAAGGATATATTTAAATGTAAAATATGATATTATTATACTTTTTAATTTTTATACTCGTATAATAGTAGTTATTTCTTTATATTATTAAGAACAAGAGACATAAAATGTATATTTAAACTTAGACATATTATACAAAATGTTGTACCTCTTCCAAAAAAAAAAAAAAGGGAAAATCCAATTTTTCGATGCGCGTTCTGATCATACGTTTCCCAGCTCGTTCACTAACCTAAATTCTAATCTTTAATTTTATCTTAATTCCAAACTATTCATATACATTATGCATTATTACTGTTCTGAAATTTATTAATTGTAACTATAGGCACAAAATACGAATTACCTAATTTAAAACTTTCGACCGTCTTAAAAATGTCAATTTTGAACATATCAAAAAACTATAAAGATCAAAGTTGCTCAAAAAAAATAGAGCAAACCAAATCCAGTGTCATAAATGGTTGTTTCTATTTAAGAAATTTTTATTTTTCTGCGCATGCGCAGATGAAAAAAAAGTTATAAATTAGAATTTATCAAAAATATATGTATTTATATGTCCTGTACCCTATAAAAAAAATCCGAATTAAATTCAAGGTTATGCGTTCGAAATATTTTCTGTTACCTTTAAAATTGAACGCACGGTATAATAATCAGAATGGACACTGATAACAATTAACATTACCAGCCAGGGTTGGACTAGCTTTATAGCTTGGCCCGGGCAAAATAATTTCGAACCGCCTCAATGAAGCTTTATAAGTAGGTAGGTGTGAGGTCGGGCATTGTCATGAAAAAACAAAATTTTTGCAAACCTTGTCAGCGAGGAAGATTATGGCTACTGTTTTTTGGGATAGGCAAGGTGTGCTGCTTATTGACTTTCTCGAGCGTGGTGCAACAATCAACTCTGATCGGTACTGCCAAACATTGCGCAAGCTTAGAAGAACAGTGCAAAACAAGCGCCGAGGAAATTTATCGTCAAAAATTTTGTTTTTTCATGACAATGCCCGACCTCACACGGCAAATCGAACTGCAGAACTTCTTGACTCATTCAAATGGGAGATTTTCCCACATCCACCCTACAGTCCCGACCTAGCACCGAGTGATTTTCACTTGTTCCCGAAGATGAAGAACTGGCTAGCGACACAGCGTTTTGATGACGACGATGAGCTACGGGCGTGCGTCACTCAGTGGCTGAGATCGCAGGCGGCGGATTTCTATGACGAAGGAATTTCGAAGCTTGTCCACCGCTACGATAAGTACCTTAATTTGTTTGGTGACTATGTAGAAAAGTAGCATTTTAGTCACTCTTTCATATGTATATAATAAAATATTTTTCCTGTACCTAGTTTTTGTTTTATTACAAAACGTTCCCTAGTTTCTGAATAGCCCTCGTAGTATTTTTGGCACTGCCGTATATGATGGAACCGTAATCTACTTTAGATCTAATGAGTGATTTATATACATTAAGAAAGATTTCTTTTTGTACCCCCGATTTGTTGTTTGCTAATATTTTAATGATGTTGGTTGTCTTGATAGCATTGGTTTTAAGGATGGAAATGTGTTTGTTCCAGTTCAAGTTATATCGAATATTATTCCAAGGATTTTGACATTCTTGACTATGGGTATGGTTATATTGTTATATTGTTAAGTTTTACTTCAGGTTTGGGAGCTTTTTTGGTTTTCTTTGAAAAAACTATTTATTTTGATTTACTGGGAGCAAAGTTCAAACCATTATTTTGCTCCAATCGATTATTATATCTAAGCTCATTTGAATGTTTTTTAGAATGGATTTATTGTAATTTCCTTTGCAGTGAATATTAATGTCATCAGCAAATATGTTTATGTGCGTGAGCAGCTTTATTATTTTGGTAACGTCATTAAACGCAATTATGAATAGGGTAATAGTTTATTTATTAAAATGTCGCTGTTCATTATTGTTATAAATTTTTTAATATTTTTTTATTTTTTTTTGATTAATAGGTTTTTTTTGAAATGAACGTTTAAAAAACGGGTGAATCGTGCTTTGCTTATGTTGGTTTGAAGTTTAGGTCTAACTTTTTCAACAATATCTATCATTGTTTAGATAGATATATTGTACTTTTCAATTACAATCTCAGGATCTGGGTTGTTTTGTACGTTTTCAATTATATCTTTGAATTGCGTGTAATTTATGGGAAAATCGGGATTTTGGATTCTGTTACTTTAGTACAATTATTTGACGTATGCCCAATTTGTTTACATAAAAGCAGGTTAGTTTATCGTTGGATAGAACTATTCGGTGGTTTGAATTTTCGAAATTTATAAGTAACGAACTAGGTATTTTATTTTCGTCTTCAGGTGATATGTACATTTAGTGTATAAAGCTTAATATGTACGTAAAACCTTCAATGTAAAGACCTGCCCATAGAAATGATACGGGACTGGTGGGCACGATTGAATGTTCTTTGAGTGCTTGTATTATTATTTCATGAGGTATGTTAGGGTAAATATTTGCGAGAATGATTCTTTTGTCTGGATTAAATAGTTTCCTTAGTTTAACATTTGGCCTTGGACGACCAAATTTTCACTGTCTACGATTAATTTATTATTTAATTTATTGATTTATTTATTATTTAATTGGGGGCGTATATAGATATGATACTACATATTATCTGTGCTGTGCAGTGAACTTGTTGTTATATAACTTGCTATCGGGAGCTAAAATTGCGATAACGGATATAGGCAACACACGTGTGGGTCGTACGAAAGCGGAAAACGAACTGTATTAAGTTATTATTGACTTATTGTCACATTACTTTCGTAATACTGGATTACTATACAGAATTGTGGCTATTATAGGTAGTAAGCACAATGTAAAATGTGATGAGCATAGAAAAATCAGTTTTTATTGGGTTTGGGGGGTGTACACAAATTTATTTTGGTTGTAAAAAATTTTACAGAAAAAAGTACAAAATACAGTCAAGGTTTGTACTGTTATTAAAAAGTGAATGTGATGGTGATACGAATCTGCGTTTATTGCGTTTTCGCCTCGCAGGGAATTTGAATATTTACAAAAACTCTGGCGTATTATAGTAATAGCAGCACAAGGTTGAATACGCAACAAATACTATGAAAATCTAGTACACATACCTAAAGGCACACCAAATGTACTTTTCGTGTTAACCACAGTACAACTCGTTATTAATAAAAACTCAGGGTCGGCAAAAGACGACTGTTACATTATTATAATGCTAAAAAGGGGAGGGTTATATTATTACGAATAATTATATGATATAGGTAAAAATGTGTGTGTGTGCATGAAAAACGCAAAGGTTTTTTCCTCACCAAAACAATCCGTCCGG
>NW_020272231.1:0-6709 GCF_003268045.1 Sipha flava
ATCCTCTTACTGCAGCTGCACTAGCGAAAGGGTTGGACGAGTCAAGTAAATCGGAAACCGAGAGTGAAAAAAATCCGGATTTAGAAATACAGAAAGAGGAACAGGAACCCCACGAACCCATCCAGTAAGCTATTGTCGATTTACATAAATTCGAAATTTTGGGTCCAACGTCCTAGATAAAATCAATGGGTGCCCGTTTGTGTGGCTAATAGACCAATCGGTTAATCTAAACGGGGGTTCTTGTCGATTTGTCGAAATCATAATGCCATATAACAGAAACGGGCAGCTCAAAGTTTTTTTTTTTTTTTTTGCAAAAAATGTTTTCCAAAAATAACAAGAAAGACAAGACTGACAAAAAAGACAAAAGCGAAAAAAAGACAAAAATATGGAGGACAAAACAGTTGATGAAACAAAGATCTTTATTTTTTCAGATAAAACAGTAATTATGAATAAGTGAAATAGGTCTTTTATTACTTGTATAATAATATTCTCTGTATACAGACTCAAACAGAACCGACGAATAAAAAATCTGGAAAATACGGATGCTGCGGAATATGTTCCGACAATAAAACCAAACAGGCTGCGCCCGGCGATGTGAATATAACTTGCGTGGGCGTTCTTGAATAAACCGATTTTTGGACTATTCCATAGCATTGAACTGTACGGATATCGTGATAATAACAAAATTCACTTAAAAGAATACATTTAAAATGAAAACGAATACATTCAATATTCAACATTTTAGAAAAATTTGAAGTTTCAAGCTTTTTGATACTTTCAATGATACATGAAAAATTTGTTTTACTTAATGTATGCAGGATCTTATTTCACATTAAATGTCATGATTATTTTATTCTAGATAGCACAAACCAGATAAATAGCAAATGTAGATTCGTTTTAAACCAATGAAAAAAAAAAAAATCATATTCCTACAATCCATCTAAACTATAATTAATACGTATAGACCAACAACTGTTTGCGTCCACCAGGTATTATTTATAAAAAAAATATGTTATTTACGCGTAATACATACAACCGGCGTTTGTTGTTAAAGCTGCAAGGTACACATCCGAATGGCTTATGGACAAAGACAGTTTTACTAAGCCGAATTTTATATTGTATTTTGTTTTTTCAAAGAAGAGCAAGGGATAATACGACAACCGATCGACTAATGACCGTCGTCCCAGCGAGAGTAGACGTGACCAGAACCGGATCATAACGTGCCCCTTTGTCGTCGATCCTTTTTGTCGTCGCTGATTAGACAATGCGTTGTGTGTGCACGGGGTGCAGAAGGGGTGACGCGTTGGCGAGCGAGGACGAAGAGAGAAACGAAACGAGACGAAGAGCGAGAAAGTGAATAAAATAAAAATAGACAGGCGGGTGTAAAGCTTCCGTTGTACGTCTCTTTCCGCCTTTGCCGTCGACAATTGTCATATTCGTCTCTTTCCTCATCTCGCCCTTACCCTTTCTGTCCCTCTTTCCCGCCAACGGGTTCGCCGCCCGACTACCCCGCGCTCCCAGTCTCGCGATTAAACTCCACCGTACCGGGACCGGCACACACGGTCGCGGAGAAAGTGCGCGCGAGAGGGGTGCGACAGAAAAAGTTTTGAAAATTAACGAGAGTAGTCATGGCAACGGAAACTCACCTCCGCATCCGGCCAAAAGATTTTTCTCCTTTATTATGTGTACATATATACGTATTATTTTTTTTTGCCCCTTTTCCCGGTGGACTTGCCAAGCGAATCCCACGGTACATCATTAACTTGACAAAATCCTCGCCAACAGCTTTTTTCCTCGATTGCGTTCCCTCGTACATAAAAACGAACCAGCGCAACGGTGGTGGGTGGAAAACTGACTGTATAAATATATATATTTATACGCGCACGTATATATATATATATATACAAAAGAACGTATTGTGTCTGATTTCTATCCGAAGGGGTTTACAGATGACGTCCTACGTTTTTTCCCCTATTTCTCTCCTTTTCCTTTTACTGTGTCCTCAAAAAAGCGGATAAACGTTGCTCTTATTATTCTTTTTTTCTTCATTTTTTCGTTTTATTATTATTTTTTTGTACCCGTTGCGTTTTGTATACAAAAAAATTAAAAATAAAATGATGAAGAAAAATCGACGACTAAAACTACTCGGCCGTCGTTCGCGTTTTATGTTTAACGACGTCACGACCATTTGCAAATATCAGGTACCTCCGACGTAGTACACGCACCGAAACGGAAAGCTACACGTCTTGAATGTTTTCATTACGGGATGTTTATGAAGCACAACATTGTACATTATTCATTACATTAATCCTCTGCGGAAAACGCGATATTATCTAAGTTTCCGCTGAAATTGAAAAACGCGTCGCTAAGTGTATACGTTCGAATTCGGCGGCATAAATACAATGAAAATAATGAAAGTATAACGAAAACGTATAGAGCAAACGCGCCCAGTTTTCTGTTCCCCATCCCTCAAAGTGTCTTCCGGTCGTGTTGGACATTTCCGCAAACACCGTGATCATAGGCGCAGACTTCAAGAGCAGGTAGTGCCCATAAATTATCATCGGCCCTCCATTCAATAATTTTATAAACACAACACATCTAAATTGTATGTACCTAATTATTATTAACTTACATGTTATATTTTCTTTCATGGTTTAACATAATATAATAATAACTACGGTTCGTAATAGCAATAATTGCTACATACAGAATAATAATTATAATATAATTTTAAGTATCTTATCTTAAATTTTTTATTCTTAACACGTACTTGTAAGTTCAAATAAATTATAACAAATATAACAATAAGAATGTGAAGAGGCGCCGCTGCCGGTGAACTACGGCGAAGAAACCGAAAGGAAGTGTGGGCGCGGTCGAAATTTTCCGAATGTTTTTCAGACTGAAACGAACGAACGGGAAAATAACCATGCCGTATTGCATACAGTGGCACGATGAGTTATGCGAGCACTCGCCGCGCGTCGAACATGAAAACGACAAAGAGGTAAAATTTAAAAAAAATTAAATCCAATAACTTATCCGTTATCCAATAATTAGCTTATTATTACGTTTTTTTTCTGTACGCGGGGTGATTGCACTGCGGGTTATGAGATAATCTCGTGCGGTGATTCGCGATTTTCGGACGATTTTTGCCGTTTCGAACGCGCGTCTATAATCCAATCCAATTAAGCGATTTCAACAGCGAACGGCATAACATTCCCGTTGCTGGTTGTTGTCCATCGGCCAAAGTTGCAATTTAATTTTCAATTGATATTTATCATTCGTTCGACGCGGGGCACATCGCGTGGATGCAATAAGCCGCGGTTATGTTGTAATGGAAACGCGATAATCCTAACTCTGCGAAACGCGCCAGATAACGAACAATAAACGTGATAACAATCGCGTACAACGTACAGGAATTAAAACGTATAAATACGGTATTTAAAAAATACCTGTACAATACCGCCGGTCGTGACGTCGCGGTGATATCGCACCGGGTTAAACGCCTTTTAGTATAATATAACGCACGACAGAGTTCAAAGGAAGTGAACATTCGAACTCGACTCGCGTTCTTTCATAACGTAAGTGCACGAGATGAGCGTTTTAATTGAATATTTAAACACGGCGGACAACGAATACGACAAGTGCGTTTTACAATGCAACTACCTAAGTAAAAAAAAAAAAAAATAAATAAAAAAATATTCAACGTTAAAACGGTACGACGAATGTTAATAATAATCGTTGAAGTTAATCGCGTATCGATTAACAATGAAACACGAGTAAATTTTTTCGACAAGTTCATTGCCGTGGACGCACTAAAACGGATTGACCGCGTGTTATAATTAGTATTATATTTACGATCGATTACCGTTTATTGTTCACGCGTACACGGAGTACGGTCTACGATCATCCGTACGTACCGAAATCACGTAACCGACTATTTTCAATTCATTCAAGTACCGTTAAACCTTACAAATTGAATACTTTCAAAACGCGTTTTGTACATCTGCTAAAGCTAAAAACTGGTCGGGGTCCGTGGTTCGAATACGCCCGTCATACAGGGAGCTCGCGGAAGAGCGGCCGAACGAAAATTATTTTTGCGCGCACAACATTCTGTTCCTAATTTTCGAGCGAACAAACTACGAAATCTTTAGCCGCACCGCGTTCAGAGGCTGTTGTATAGCGCAACGGACAGCCGAAACGAATATTATAAGCTTCACACATATATATATATATATATATATGTACAGATCGTAACGCACTGTCGTCATTTATTTTTAATTTAACAATCACAACTGACCATCGTTTTATCCACGTGGCTTTCATCGTCGTGCGGTTTTTATGCGTTTATAGGAGTACCGCGAACAACGAGCAGGCCGTCACGCGTTTTTAATTTTGTTTTATCCGTCGACGAATATCTTATCAATGTATGCTTGGCCATAATATAATTTTCTTTGAAGTTTCAATGAGATCTCGCTGCTGCCGTAAAAGGTAACACTGTTGGATAGCGTTTCGTAAATACATATATTATTACCGATCTTTCTTCGAACCATTCCGTTTCGAACGGACGAAGAGGTCCGTGAAGTTAGCGGAAAAATTCGAGCACTAATTTCCGCGATAGCACTAAATGTTAGTGCTCAATTTGTGCTATTCAATCCAACCGTTTTCGAAATTAGTGTGTGTACCAGTCCGAACGCGTATTTCGTAAAACAGTGACCGACTGCTGCTGCGGTCAGGCGCGTACGCAAGGGAGGGTTTTAAGGGCACTGAACCGCTTCCGGGATTCAAGAGAATCATTAAACGTAGATCACATGATTATAAAAATCTGAAATCCAAAAAAAATGTTTTCCGTGCGCACCTAGCTGCGGTGCGAAATATTGTTTTGGGTAAATTTCATTTCTATAGGTACACGAAAGAAAGAAAAACAACCGTTCGATTTCAATCGATCCTAGTAGTCAATTCACACGGCGAAACATTAATTATGCACTGGTGCACGGGTTTTATACACATTATACGAACGCATTTGCATAATCCGAAATAAAATCGATTTTTAATCATCATTTGTGCTAGGTATAGGTATGTTCCGACTGTGTTGTATATATATATGTTATTATACCAGAATCGATGGCATTACCGGTAACATAATACGTGTGTATACATGCGCGTTCATGTATCGTGTTTGGAGCGAAAAATAAAATCCGTTACGTCGTCGGCGCGCGCACCGGTGTGCAGCAGTACGTAATGTGTAATGCAGCATTATAGCGACGGATTCTTTACCGTATGTGCGTGTGTGCGTGTATGGGATTTACATATCGTAATAATCCTCTGCGCGCGTGTCGGTCAGTGTTGGAAAGATATTTTTATTTTTTATTTTTTTTTTTTTTTTTTTCGTTTTCTTGTTATGGATCCTAAAAGACGGAAACCGGATAAAAACGTTGAAAATACACGCAATGTACAACACGGTTTGAAAAATAATAATTTTATTTAATCATTGATTTTAAATACTAGTATTTATAATCAACGATATAATTCTTCATACTTTGCACCGATGTACAAGCGCTTTTCGATCAGTAATATAAACCTGCAGTGATCTAAACGTAATACGTATTCTCCGTGCATTCGTGCAATATTCTACACCCGTGTACGGTTTTATTGCACCGTATCGAATATTTGAGTTCTCGAAAACAATTGTTTCTAAACGACGTCTTTACAGCACATACTATCGTCAGCGTTTTTCGTTCTAAAAAATATATTCGAACGACAACGTCGTATAAATCTTTAATATTTCGTATTCCGAAGCAGCTGAATATTCGGGCACCATAATGGAATGGTGAACGTATCCTCGGCCTGTGATAGACATAATTAATTACTTGTCTCGCGTATTCGATTTTTCCACTCAGCAGTATATTATGTTAAAAATACATGTTGCCATCTGGTGAGATAAATTTCAAAGCTATTAATAGCGATAAAATGTTTAAAAAATATGGTAAGCCTTAGAAATCAGTAGTTCAACAGTGGTTTTTAATTATATTTCGAGTATCGGAATAAATTTGTTTTAAAAATATTATAAAAAAAAAAAGTATGATTACCCCCGTATCTATGTGATTAAGTATGTACGTCTTTTTTCACGAATTATAATAAATTTTCGATTTTTCGGTGGAAAATTTGTGCGTGAATTCTGAGTAGGGATGTAGGTACTTAGTGTTATCTTGAGCTTCATTTTTGTGCATATAACGAATATACATTCTGCAATAGCGTGTCATACATGTGTGCGATATGCGCAAATTACATAGGCCTTTGTTGGTAGGAGGAGGTGCATTATAAGAAAAAAAAAAAAAGTAAAAATATAATAATGGATAGGTACTGATCGGGATATTAGTATGATTGATCAACAAAGTCAAATTGTATTATACATCTCAATTATTTCAGACTCCATACATAAACTTGAAAAACTGCAAATAAATTAATCATTCATTTGCTTTATAAACATTTAAAATCAATCAGCTGCTAGTTTAAAAGATTTAATTATTATAAATTACAATAATGATATAATCAAATTAATTAATAAACAATATATAATAATTAATTAATATAATTTATTACCAAAAAATTATTTAAATTTGTTAAAACTTTGTGTGTTCTTCTTCACTTTCGGTGTCCGATTCACTTGACTCGTCCAACCCTTTCGCTAGTGCAGCTGCAGTAAGAGGAT
>NW_020272232.1:0-11720 GCF_003268045.1 Sipha flava
AATTCAGAAAATATATATTTTGGTTTGTACTTAATTTCAACTTTTAGATACTTTACCTATTACTTTTAAATTTTCTCATGCATAATAACACTAATACATGACCTACGAAAATGCTAAAAAACCAACTAATACGCGGGCAACGCCGTGTCGGGACAGCTAGTAATATTTATAAAATAAAATATTAATTATTAGTGTAAATAAATATTAATATATATAAATTGATAAATAATTAATGTAAATAAATAATATAAGAGTATATATAAATCAATAATTAATGTATTAATCAAATAAATATATATTAATAAAATATAATAATTTATCATTTATAAGGATCCATAAAGTCGTAATTTCATACGTTGTCGGCTCGTATACAGAGTGATTATCATACGGACAAGCATTTGAAGTAAAGTGATCTAAGCAATAAACATGCAGTAAAATCCATTTTTTTTTATAGAATATAATAATATAGTAGACACGCAGTAATCAATTTTAGATAAGAATAAACACTATTCGCTCGTATTCAATTTACATAATTTTTACTACAGCTATATTCTTACAGTTTTCTATACTTCTGATTATACTGTATACAACTGTACAGTATCTTGCCATGTATATATTATTGTGTTTATTACAGGAATTTTTAAAAATACTATAGTAAAAAATTCTTAGTATAAAATTTATAAAATATTAAGTCATAATAATATCATAACACGTAATTTCTGCACGTCGTTTAACATGCTAATCAATATTGTTTTAATTAATAAGATTGACTGCTGAAATGTTCATTGAAATTGGTTTAATATGAAAAACACTGCATTATGCTTCATCTAAATAAATATTTATAATATTATATATAATATGCATTATGTACAAAATCAAAATTTTCTTTTAGCAATAAAATAATATCATTTCACTATCTTACAATAAACCACTTTGATTAATTATGATAAAACATTAGTAGATATCATAGATGTTGCAAATGAAAACTGTACACAGTTTTACATAATTTTAATGACTATTATTCTACTCGGCACTTCCGATACCGGTCACCATTGTAGATTGGGTACCTCTAAATAGTGATAATTATATCTAGTCCATTCGTTGACCATTATATGGAAGTTCTACTGTATTTAAAACATTTAATATAGTGTTTTTTTTGTTAAAATAATAGAAAAATATTAATGTATTAATATAGTTTATTGATTTTTTGCGAGTTGGTTTTATGTATTAAAAATATGTTGGCCTTTAAGTAAAAGAATTTGAATATTGATCGTGAGTTTTGAATATTATATGATAAAATATATGATTCTATTAAATATTATACGATAGTTGCAATAAGTTAGTTTAGAAGTATCCCATAGACCTTCATCTTACAGTATTAATTAATAACCCATCCTTGGATTATAAACCTCGTTATTTTAAAAAGAATATAATATTTTATTCGTATATTAATTTATTTATTATTTTATGAACATTATAAATTTATCACGCATAATATATAGTTTTGAATATGCTTTACAGTACAATCTATTAAATACATCAACAATAAATATGTCACATACAGTACGAATAGCTGCCAATTTTTAGTGTTCATCCTGCTTAAAATTTGTATTTATGAAAAATAATCAAAAACTACAATATCAAGTACCAAGTTTATTTGCATAGATTGTTTACTAGATAATATTAGGTAGTCATTTTTATAATATTACTTTCTGAATAAAGTCTACATAATAATTACCAATAGATAAAACATTGATATTTATGGCCAATGTTTATTTTCATATTAAATAAAATATATGATAACAATTTTAATTATACATTTTTTTACTTTTTTTATATTATTGTACCTTTGGTAGGTATATACTTTTTTTAGATACAACATATTTGTTATTTAAATTATAAATGTGTATACCATTTAAAGACAGTGGTTAAAGTGGAAAAAATGTTGTGGTGGGACTATATTCATAAAAAATTGAGGAGCGTTTCTCTTCCTAATTTTAATTTTTACCAACCTTTTATAGGAAACCCATGAGGTCTAGGCCTCTTCTGCTACACATATATGTTCATAAAACTATTTTCATTTGGTGTAAAAACAAATTTCCCCCAAAAAAAAAAATAGTTTTAAACATATGTCGGCTCAAAAAAAAAAATAAATTGAAATTTATAGTAGGTAATGCTTAAAAAACTTAACTTAAACTTAAGAAAACTAAAAAGAAACAATTACTAACCTTGCTAGTTGTTGGTCAACGTAGACAGTAACAAATACATACATTGCACATAAGGTGTGTACTGATATATTGTAAGATAGTGTCTATCCTATCTGTATCTATATCTATCCGTAATTTAATATTTATACTATTTATAGTCATTCTATTCTGTTTATACTCGTATTTATTCTAAATAATAGTCGATATCACTATCACTTTAATTTTAGAGCTATAGTAATAACCGCTCGGGGATAATCTATAACTAAACACAGCGTCAATTAAATTAAACCATGGTGTAGGGGAACACAGGGGAATGACACGCACTTAAGGAAAAACCGATCCTGTGAGTCTCAAGTATGTCACACTGATTTTAAATAATTTCCATTATCTTTATTGATATCTTAGTTTAAGTTTTTTTGAATTTTCGGGACTTAACTGTTTTTTCGTTTTTTTAAAAAATCAAAAAAGAAAAAAACTTAAATGCGCATCATTACCCAAGGTACAGTGTAATGATACGCACTATCATTTTTATTTTGGGGTAATTATGCGCACAATTTTTATTATTGAATAATGTATGAGGTGATCGTGCGCATTTAGTAATTTCTAATATTTTAATTAATAATGTAATTTAAATGTGTTGGTATAGTATTAAGAATTGCACAAATTATAAGTACGAATTATATATAATAAAAATTCATTTTAATTATTAAATCAACAAATAAAACCTTTATTTTATCACAATCACAGTCAGTTGAATATATTTAATTGACAAACTAAAATTAACAGTAGGTTGATAGTATGAACAATTAGAACTTAAAGGAAAATGTAACATCTTTGTATATTAACCATATTATTTACCATTACCCAATGCGCACTATTCCCCCGTGTCCCCTACATTATCTACCATTTTTGCTTATCGTTATAACTAAATATTATTTCTTCGAAATTTTTTCTACTTGTTCAAAAATATCAAGAAAATAAATTTCATGTAATATTGTAATATTATAATATAATAAGTATTGTATATTTAATTTTGTATTTTAGTGACCAATGCCATTAAGCGTCCACCCGGACTTTTAGTAACTTAAATTAAAGAGGTCGCATATACTTTTACCTTAAATAAGAAGGGGGACTCCGTCCCTCTCCGTCCCCTCCCACTTTAACCACACTGTTTAAAGGTGAGCAAGTCTATGAAAATAATTAGCTCAAGTTATTTTGATTCAAAAGATCACAAGGTCACTAAGCTAGAAATTAAAAGTTAACAAATCATAAGTTTAAATTGAAAATAGAAAAAAAATGTTTGCTTAACTCATCATTTAAATTACTTAATAATAATTTACAAAATCCATCGGAACGTATACACCTTTTATAATTGATATTATTATTAATTATTTAAACTGTAAACATCTCAACTAATAGTGTAACAAATATTCATTTGTATATCAACTAGGTATCAGAGATAATATATTACCATAGTAAAACAATGCAATTTTTAATGTAACATTATTATTTAAAAAAATTGGTAGTAACAATTCGCATACATTATAGTATTCTTTATAATTAAATATAAAAAATAAAAAAAATTGCCCTTAAGTTAAAATATTTTTTGTAAGATTTATTTTTTAAAATTGTAATATTTATTACATTTAGGCAGTAAAATTTTTCAAATTTTCAATCATCCATTTTCTCTCGTTTTTTCCTCCTCATAAATTACTTTCCTGCACCAAACATAATTTCTATAGGATTAAGGTATAAGCATTGTTATTTTAAAATGTTATTCCAATATCTAGAATTTGATTGGTTTTTTTACCGATAATTGCCTACCATATCTTCTATATATGGTTAAGACATTATATATCAAAAATAAAAACTGAAATTTTTTTATTATTAAAGTATAGAACTATTTTAGCTTGATGAATTATTTTAAATATAACTGAAAAAAGCTAAATTATTCAATAATTAATTAAACTAGTGAAATTCTTAAGTTGATTAGAAAATAAACTAGGTAACCAGTTAAGTTAAACAGTTTTAAAAAAGTTAACTTTTCAACTAGTTAATGCCTACCTTTGCCTATATATCTACCGAAGTCTTGATTTATTTAATTTTTTTTTTTATTTTATATGTGTTTTATATTAATAATTATTTATTTGATCTAAATAATACAACATTATTATCATTAAATCAAAATTTTAGCAATCTATAATTTACATTTCAAAATACATGTAATATTAACTATTTAGTATTTAGTAGTAACATTATTTCTTTAAGTATACAACAATTATTTTTAATCATAAGTATGAGAATATTTGAGAGACTATACAGACTTTATCGTATGCATAAATATATTTATTGAGTATTTTTTATTTCAAAAAGTTTAATCAAAATACGATTTAAGTTTTAATAATAGTATAGTCGTATTGTATGAACGAATAGCTAATTGCAAGTAAATTCACAAAAGACTATGATTAATTAAAATAAGTATGTAAGAAGACTAAATTCCATGTACGCAATATTCAGTCTTGAATGAATGAAGTATTGAATGAAGTATTCGAATACTTGTATTTAAATAAAAAAATTTTTATGTATTTTTTAAATATTTTGAATACTTTTTAATTGTATTTTTACCGATATTTAAATATTTGTATTAATGTCTGCTTTATTAATTTAATTTATTATTTTTCAAAAAAAATTGATTTCGTTGAAAACTAATATTATATTTTTGTATATTTGTATAGTTAAAGTAGATAATAACTAGGGCTCGGAACTTATTGCATGGAAAACTATGAAAATATAAATGCAAAAATGCATTAGATTATCATCAAAAATGCACAAAAATATGCAAAATAAATGTTATAGGCACTCAAATATGCAATTATATTTTTTATTTTAAATGTATAATAAAAATGTGTGAAAAATAATTTATTCTTTTATAACAATTTTAAAAATCTTAAAAAAGTTGTATTTATATTATAAAAAGTGATCGTCAGTTTTCTTCAAGGTGGCTCTGTAAAATAAAAAAAAAATTCCCTTAAATATTATTTTTACTGATTATTTTATAAGTTATCTTACCTTGGAAATTACATTGAATAATTAAAGATTTTTTGATATTTTCGAACTTGAATGAACGTCGATTGAAAGTGAATAAATTTTTGTACATTGAGAACGAACGTTCTACGTCAACTGATGTTATTGGGCAGTTCTTAAAATATGTTCATTGTGTATGTTCAATATGTATTAAATTCAAATCTTCAGGTAAACCAGATGAGTCTTCTTTTTTTCCATTTGATATATCTGATATTTTGAAAACTGCTTGATACTCTTTATTTTTGGATAAAATAGATTCAATCTTAATTCTTATTATTTTCCCCATTTTTCCATTAATTTGAATTAATTTTTTTTTTGGCTTCTACGACAATATAAATTGAATTTATCAGTGGAATTTCTTGTTTTTCAAGTCTTATTATTAAAGCTGGTAAAAATCCAAAATTTGATTTTATGAATACTAATTGTGCTTCAACATTTTGATCCGAGAGATACTTATTTGAATCTTTTATTGAAACTACATCATTGTCATAAAAATAATTGATGATTAATTTTATTTGCTCAAAATTTTTGATTTTGAGGCTCTAACCCCAGGGCACTTTTTGATAGGGCAACCGTTATTGGCCGTGCCGCCTAAAACACCTTTTAATGCAAAAATGAATATTATTAACCGTTGGAAATTGTTGGACCAATGCCACCAGGCGTTTTGGCGGAGGTGGTCTTCAGAGTGCCTGACTACCTTGCAGGCTCGCTCTAAATGGACGTCATCGGTTCCTACGCTCCGAATTGACGATATGGTTATAGTCGTCGATAATTCAAATTCCCCACTACAATAGCGATTAGGGCGCGTAACGGCACTTATGCCCAGTGCTGATGGCGTGGTGCGTGTTGCTCGCGTTTTAACAAAGCACGGTGAAGTGATCCGACCGGTGGTAAAATTAGTGATATTGCCATCACAATAACTGTATCCTTGTCAAGCAACTTACTTAAATATATAACGTTTGCTCTGGACTGTGACTTTATACAGTAATTTTCCCAACATGAACCAGGCAATCATACTGCCCATTATCGAAGGCATTAAACATATCGATTACGTTATCGCTATCAGCAAACTAATTGGACCTTCCAACATAATTTCAGCGTCTCGCATTTCTAATGACCGTTTTTGTACTTTTCTTGCAAGCCATACAATAGCTAACAATATTGTTAAATTATATCAAAATATTTTAATAAATGAACACACAGTCTCAATTAGGAAATTAATTAATCCGTCAAAACGGATTATTCTATCCAATGTATACCCCAGTATCTCCCATAATACAATTTCTACAGCATTAAATTAAATGGGTATTCGAACCACCTCAAACATAACTTTTCTTAAAGCCGGGCTTAACATAAATGAACTTGCACATATAACTAGTTTTCGGAGACAAGTTTATATAAATCCTGAACACTACGTCAAACTCCCACCGTTTATAGTGATTAATCTTAACAACACCAACTTTCGGATTTTCCTTACCGATGATACAGTCACTTGCTTTATATGCAAAAAAAAATGGACACTTATCATCAGCATGTAAAAATACACAGAAGAAACTTACCCCTCATCTACCAATCATGAAGAAAATACCTCTATAGACTCATCACTGATCTCCACCAACCTAGAAGTCGACTCAGTAGATATAGCAGATGCGCACATTGTATTAGATACCGACAAAAACCCAGTAGGAACATTTAAAAGACCACTCACGGTATCAACCAGTGGCCCTTCGTCACCAACATTATCCTCTCATATGTCACCTAAAATATCCGAACCAAACATAACTCTGCCGAAGAACATTAAGGGCAACCAACAATCTAAAAAACCTAAAATTAGGTCACGTTCCAACTAATTCATCTACAAGAATAGACACCTATATATACGAATATATTGATCCAGCGCGCGACATTCTTTCAGAAAATGATGAAAGATACATCAACTTCAATACTTTTAAGTACATTATAGAAAACGCATTAGAAAAAAACAACAATATTTGAGAACTCTGTAAAAAAGCCGATGTCACTGTAAAGATTTTATCAGACACCATAGATATAGTCCACCCTTTAGTAAAAGACAAAAAGATTAAATCAAGACTCACAAGAATATCAAATTTACTATTCCAAATCATCACTCCCGACAAAGAGAACATAATTTCTTCATAAAAAAAAAAAAAAAAAACACTTAATTCATTCCTTCAACAACACTACTACCAAAAATAAGCTTAACATAAAAATGACCCTTAATATAATTCAGTGGAACATAAATAGTTTAATAAAAAATAAAAACGACCTGCAAATCATCATAAATAAATATAACCCCATAACAATATGCCTATAGGAAACCAATCTTATAGATAATAACCACACCCCTCAGTTCAAAAATTTTAATTCTTTTTTCTATAACCGCAAGCAATGCGCAAGAGCGAGTGGAGGAGTAGCTATACTCACCAGCACTAACTACCCGTATAGATAAATTCCAATTTAATCCAACTTGGAAGTTATTGCCATTTCTATTAAAGTTGAATTCGAAATCACTCTATGCAATATTTACCTACCAAACCAAACCAACTTCAACTACAACGATCTGATCTAAACAACATAATTAATCAATTACTCAAACCCTACATTATAACTGGGGACTTTAATAGTCAAAGTCCATACTGTGGTTCAGAAAAAATAGATCAAAGAGGAAAATCAATAGAAAAAATCAAAAAATCAAAGATGACAACATCATACTACTGAACACTGGTACTCCCACCAGGATAAATTCAGCAACCGGACATTTTTCAGCAATAGATCTATCCATATCGAGCACTTCATTAGGTCAAAGAATCTTATGGTCGGTTCTCCCTGAAATTTATGATAATGATCATATACCTATACTCATGGAATTTCTAACCTCATAACCAACCCAACTAAAACGACTCCTACCAAATGGAAACTAAAAAACCCTGACTGGACCTTCTTCAGCCAACTATTCGAACACAATTTAGAAAATTACTCAGGATCTTTATTAACTATTGAAGACAAAATTACATACGTCACTGAATCTATTACAAAAGTCGCTAATATAGCAATTGGCAAAACCAACCTAAAAACTAAATACACAAGAGTCCCTTGGTGGAATACTGATATTAAAGATTCAATTAAAAAAAAGAATAGAGCATTAAAAATCTTCCAAAGATCTGGAAAATTTGAAGACTTCATTACACTAAAACAATTAAGAGCAAAAACCAGATATTTAGTAAAAGTAGCAAAACAAACTCATGGAAAACCTTTACATCTAACATAAGCTCACGAACAGATCCCAAACAGGTATGGAGCAAAATTAGATCCCTACGAGAGCAAAACAATGAAAAACAAATTCACATAATAATTGACAACCAACTCAGCACTGACCCTATCATAGTCGCAAATTTTATAGGGGAATATTTTCGTAAAAATATTTCGGATAACAATTACCCGAAAGGCTTCATAAAAAAATACAGAAACCAACGTAACCAACAATTACTATCAAGCGTTAATCCATTCCTTGAAGAACAAATATATTTGAATACAACTATCTCTATCGATAAAATAATGACAGCTATATCCAAATGTAAAAGCCACTCCCCTGGCTCGGATGACATTCCTTACATTTTTCTACAAAACCTTCCTATATCTGGGTATCACATACTTCTGGACATCTGTAATATGATATTCAGCCCCTCTGGATACTTACCATCAGTTTAGAAACACGCAATAACTATACCTATCCCTAAACCAGATAAAAATAAATTTGAAACAAATGGGTACAGAACCATTCCGCTTCTAAACACAATGTGTAAAGTTCTTGAAAAAATAATAGACACAAGATTGCGCTGGTTTTTAGAAAAATCTTATTACCTGTCTCCTCACCAACATAGTTTCCGACAACATAGAAGCACATTAAATTGCCTCCACGATATACAGGCAGAAATATATGAGTCGTTTAAAAGAGGTCACGTACTGAGCCTGGTATCATTAGATATTGCAAAAGCATACGACACCACATGGCGTCCCCATATATTACACAAATTACAAAACATACTATGCAACGGAAAAATGTTAAATTTCATCGATAGTTTCTTGACTAATAGAACATTCTCTGTCAAAGTAAACGGACATATATCACCAAAATTTCAACAAGAAAATGGCGTTCCCCAAGGATCAACCCTCTCTGTCACACTTTTCCTAATCGCTATCAATAGTATAACCGAAGCTATTAAATTCTCGATAAAGTGTACCACATTTGCAGACGATTTTAATATTTTCAGCAGTGGGAAAAACCCACTCAGCACCCAAATATATCTACAAGAAAAAATAAATTCTCTCCACGACTGGTCATATAAAATGGGATTCAAATTTTCAGCGGAAAAATCCCTCAGTATATCTTTCTCTAGAAAAAAGAAAATACCAACAAATATTAGATTAACGATTGGAGACATAGCTATTCAAAATAAAAAATCTTTAAAAATCCTTGGAGTTATATTTGATACCAAAAACACTTGGGCAAACCATATCAAGACACTTAGAAAAGAAACACTACTCAGAATAAACATATTAAAATCCATAGCACATACATCTTGGGGAGATCACTCTAAACCATTACTACAAATATACAAAGCCTTAATCCTTTCAAAAATTGAGTATGGATCCTTTTTATTTCACAATGCCAAACAAAACAACCTACAAATGATCGACGCTATACACAACGCAGGCTTAAGAATTTCCATAGGCGCCTTTAAATCAAGTCCATGTAGCAGTATCTATAACATTGCCGGAATGCCATCCCTCCAAATTCGTAGACTACAGAACGTTATGACAACAGCATCTAGAAGAGCCCTAAACAAAAAAAATCATGGAAAACATTAAAGACACGTTAAAAAAAATAAATTTTTCTCACATTGGAATGATTACCAGAGAAAATGCCTTAGTCCCTCCTTGGACAGCCAAATTAAACATAAACTTAGAAATAAATATACTTCAAAAACATGTTGCGTTGCCACATATATATAGACAATACTTTATACAAATAAGAGAACTTTTTAAAGATTACACCGAAATTTACACTGATGGTTCCAAATCTGACAAAGGTGTTGGTGTAGCAGTGACATGCCAAGATACTGAAATAATGTTAAGACTGTCAAATTAATGTTCCATATACACCGCTGAAGCACAAGCCATAATTCAAACTCTAGACCTTATAAAAAATAAAAATATTCAAAAAGCCATAATATTTAGTGATTCTCTTAGTACCCTTAAGAGTATCCAAAACTCTATTAGACCAAACGAGAAATCAAGAACAATCCAGAATCAAATATATACATTATAAAAAGAAAACATAATCATAAAAATAATCTGGATACCAAGCCATACAAATATCACCGGAAAAGAAAGAGCTGATAAACTTGCTAAAGAGGCCATTGTGTCACCAAATACAATCCAATGTCAAGTGTATTCAATTGCCAACATCAAACAAATAATTAAAAAAACAATCCTCAATATCTGGCAAAATTAATGGAAATCATCTAACACTAAATTAAATGAAATTAAAAATCATATTCTCCCTTGGCCTAACAACACCCTCACAAGAAAAGAAGAACTAGCCATCAACAGGCTCAGAATAGGCCATACCAGATTAACTCATGCTTTCCTAATGAAGAAAGAAGACCCACCCATATGCCCGACCTGCAACGATCCTATGACAGTTAAACACATCCTTACCGATTGCAGAAAGTACGAACTACAATGTCAAAAATATAATCTTACCCACCATTTTGCTGAAAACCTTAACATCGATACAACCAATGTTCTAAAATTCCTCAGAGATACAGAACTTCATAAAAAAATTTAAAAAAAAAAAAAATGTATAGAATAATATTTTCTTTAAATGTATTGTACACTTTTCTGTAATGTACTAATGTTAAATCTAGATACAGCCCTATTTATTAATTTGTACTACTTGCCACTATATTTATGTATATATTCAATATCCCTCTCTTTAATGTAAATAATATGTAATTAATTGTAGCCAATGGCCCTAGTCGCCCAGGCATTTGTTTAATAAAAAAAAAAAATTCTCAACATAAACCTGAGAATGGAGTTGATGTCGTTCTCAAAAGGTAAGAGCATATTTTGAATTTAACTAGAGTGACGTAATAAAAAATATATTATTAATATTATGATTAATAAAAAATAAACTAAAAATTATTCGTTTTAGAACTTGAAAACAATAAAAACCAATTATATGTAAAATGTTTATTATAGGCCAGAATTTAAAAAATAAATACATTTATGAAAATTTCCTTTATTAAAAATTTCTGTTTTCAATAAATTTGTAGAGTTCGAATTGATAGTGATACTAGTGATGTAGACCAAGACGGCGAAATTTCTGAACAGATTTCTTCCAAT
>NW_020272232.1:11730-18925 GCF_003268045.1 Sipha flava
CCCCCCCCCCCTCTTGATTCATACTATTCAAATTGTTTTCCTTCAAACTCCAATTCTAGTTCTTCAAGTTCAACGCCTTACCATTGTACAACAAAAAAGGTTCCTACTCGTAGGTCTAATGTTGTAGATAAGCTTGTACTATACGACCTATAGACAAAAATCGTAGTGAACTTATTACGCAGTCAATATGTAATATGATTTCCGAAGATATGCTTTCAATTAATACAGTAGAACATAGTGGATTTAAAAATTTAATGAATTTAATGGAATCTAGTTATAACGTTCCATTTAGAAAAACAATAATTACCCGTATACAAGGACAATATAATGAAAAATTCGATTATATTAAAGAAAAATTGATGACTATAAATGCAGTTTCATTAAGCACAGATTGTTGGACATCCAGAAACGTAGACTCATATATCACAATTACAGACCACTTTATAAACATTTTTTTGGCAATTAGAATCTTAGCCATAATAACGCAGCCAATATAACTCTTACGGTAAAAATAATGTTTTTAAATGGAATAATTAGTAATTCATGTGCTGCTCATACTCATAATTATGTATTAACAAAGCACTAGATATACAAATATTTTCTACCTATATAAAACGAGCATCGAGTATTGTAAGTGCTTTTAAAAATTCATATAAAAGATCATATGCTTTGGAAAATGTGTTAAAACAACTAGGCAAACCAAAATTAAGCCTTATACAATGTTGCCCAACCAGATGGAATTCGACCATGTTTATGCTTGAACGATTATTAGCAATACGACAAGGAATAGTCACTGTAATGGCTGATCATACGCATTTTACTCGACAACAAGCCAAAAAGTTAGAGTTCATCGAAGAAGATTGGGATCATTGTAATATTCTTTGCAATTTATTGAAACCGATACATTTGGCAACTACTGTTCTGTGTGCTGATAAGAAAGTGATAATTTCATTAATTCGGCCAATTATTCATAGTTTAATTTTTAAACATCTCAAAATTAATGAAAATGAAAATATTTTAATGACAAATTTAAAACTACTGTTTCACAAGAGCTCTCAGTTCGTTTCAAAATTGGAAAAAATTCTCCGGGAGAAGTTAATATTGCTCAAATATCTTGTTTATTAGACCCTAGGTACAAAAATTTAAATTTTGAGTATTCCGACAATATAAAAAAAACCATAGAAGAAAAAGTGCGATCAAATCTATTAAATATATGTACACAATCGGATATCCCAAATAATGTTACACCAAAACAATCTACAGCATTAGACATTTTACTAAGAAATGATTCTGAAGAAAATATTGATGAAGTTACAAGATACTTATTGGAACCACAAATAAATCATAATTTGGACCCAAATAATTGGTGGTTAGAAAACGAAAAACAATATCCAAGAGTATCTTTATTGGCTAAACAAATTTTGTCAGTACCAGCTTCATCAGCATCTTCCGAGTGATTTTTTTCAACGACTGGAAATATAATCACTTTTAAACGCAGCAGACTAGATCCGATGAACGCTTCAGCACTTATCTTCTTACATCAAAACAAAAAATGAAAAATGTATAATGTATTTCATCAACGAAGTATACGAGTATTAATTTATTAATTTATAATGAACAATTTTTCTTCTTAAACTTACTTTTATTAATTTATTTATTGTTGTTACTAAATTATAAATTATATTTTAAACTAATACATTATTATTATTATTAATAATAATTTAATTATGATGTATTTGCACAATTTATATTTATTTTTTTTTTGCATTTAAATTTGTGTACCATGTATTTATTTATTATTTTTTTGTTGTAACTTATACATTATTTTTAATAATAATTTAATTATGATATTCGAGTATTTTATACAATTTTTATTTTTGTATTTTAATTGCCACATCAAATAGTAAATATCGCTGGCTTCAAATCCACTTTTCGCAGGCTTTTATGCACCTTAAGCCATATAATATTATTATTAAACGTTTTGTGTTGCGCGAAAACTTTAACGAATAATTTTCGTTACGTATTATATTGTAGCATCGAATACTGATTCGAATGGTCGAGTATTCAGATATTCGAATAATTTTCATCTCTATTGTACAGTACATTTCTTATAGCCGGATAAAAATGATTTAACACCAGTAACAAAAACCAACAACATTTAATATACTTGAAAAATCTCATACAATGTTGTTTAATTTATTTGTTCGCGTCACTAGTCGACAGTAGAATAATGCGGTGCCTCGCTAGCAACGGTGTCGAAGGCAGGCGTGCGTAGTGAGGCTACGCCCATGCGCAGTAGTCGGCCGTCGACAACGTTTCTTATTTTGAATGGACTATAGGAAGTCAGAGTATTCGTGATTAAAAATTTTAATATGAATTTTTGGACGAAAATATTGTTTATAGGGTTCGAGTGTTTTTTCAGATATTGGATGGGTTAGTATATTAATAGTTGAGGAACATTTTTAAGTATTATGGACTGGACCTCAGTCCTCACGGAGTCGGTCTGTACGCGTTTCCCTCAGTGTTACCAACACAAAATTTAAATTTTCGGTAGATTTGTTGTTAAAAATTCCCTAAATCTCGTCAAATTTCCCCACAAAAAAATTGTTATACCAATATTGTTCTGTGGTAGTGCTTATCACTATGTTTATCATAATAGGCCTATAGAGCCAGCATAAAAGGAAAGCGAAATTTGATAGGCGTGAACATAACGACTGTGGCGTGGATATTAAAATAATGAACACGATTAATCAACAGTAAATAGTGATAATGGAATAACAAGCATAAAATTGTTAAGATAATAATAATGAAACAAATTTTGTGAACGATCTGTTATACTATAATATATTAAACTATAAAATTAATGATAATAATAATAGAATAGATCAAGTTGCTCTACATCGCCAACAATATCGGAACAACCAGACACACAGCTAAACATTGAGATACATGTACATACCAAAAACTTAGAATATAAATTGCTAGAATCAAAAAAAAAAAAAACAAGAAAATATCACAGGATCAAAACAAAAAATTAAAAAAAGCAATTCACTCGAAAATATTGCTACAAAAGCCAAAGATCACCTTATTTCTGTACAGGGCCTTTTTTCTGAAAACGAAGAAATCAATATTCCTTTTCCCAATTTAAATATATAATAGAAAATTTCTCCAACAAATCAATCAACATACATTCTCTCTGCGACGAAGCAAATGTAGATATACCCTCAATGTTAAAAACTATCGAAAAAGTCAGACCTAAGATAAACGACCGAGCTACATAAACTAAACTCACCAAATTATTCAATCTTTTATTTCACAATAGTTAAACTTGTAAACCCCATATCTGAAAAAATATCAATTAAAATGTTAAATCGTAATGAATGTAAACCAAAAAGTAAAAAATCTCATAAAAAACACAAATATAATACAATGGAACCTCAATGGCTTTAAAAACAAAATAAATGAATTAAAAATATTAATAGCAGAGTATTCTCTTGACCTCATATGCTTACAAGAAAACAATTTTACCGAGCAAACCTATAAAACATTAAGGAATTACATAAGCTTCATCAAAAATAGAGCCAACGGTTTAAGAACCAGCGGTGGTGTAGCTATTTATGTCAAGACATTTTTTCCCAGCCAACAAATAAACTTAAAAACCCATCTTGAAGCTGTTGCCATTTCGATTTAACTCAATGAAACAGAATTAAATGTATGTAATTTATATTTATCCAACCAAAATAAAATTGAATTAACTGACATTGAAAACATAACTAAATAACTCCCTAAACCATTTGTTCTATTAGGTGACTTTAATGCACATTGCACTATGTGGAGATTGGAAAAAACAGACTATTGAGGCAAAATAATCGAAAAACTACTTGAAAACGACAATATTGTAATTCTAAATGACACGTCTACCACCCACATAAACCTAGCAAATGAAACTTTATCCTGTATCGACCTAACTATGTGCACTTCCTCCCTAGCACAAAGACTCAAATGGAAATTGCTGCCTGACATTTACAGTAGTGATCACCTCCTAATACTCACAAACTTCATGACCAGGGTAGGAGATACTAATATAAACAAAAACCACAGATGGAATTTAAAAACACCAAACTGGACATTATTTAGAGATATTATAGAAGAAGAAATTACCAAAATACAACACAATGACCAACCAAATATAGAAAATGCAGTCAAAATAGTAACTGACATAATTACCTCAGCAGCAGAAATATCAATCGGTAGCTTCATAAATCACAACAAAAACCCTAAAGTTCCCTGGTGGAATAACGATATCAAAAGAGTTATATCCAACAAAATGAACGCCTTAAACACGTACAAAACAAATAAAACCTTAGAAAATTTCATACAACTCAAAAAACTTCGTGCTCAAGCCAAATTTTTAATAAAAAAAAGTAAAAAAAACTCGTGGAAAGAATTTACAACTAGCATCAACTCCAAAACTAATTCTTCCAAGATATGGAACAAAATCCATTGAAAGGTCTAAACCGAAATCAAGAAAAACATATATCTGATGCATAAGGAAACCATCTAACCAGCGAAAGGAAGGATTGATGCAACATGTTCTTTCTGAAAATATTTTAGACAAGGTTTTGGTTGACATATATGGTCCTCTTCCTGTCGGGTGGAATGGTGTTTCATACGTGTTTGTCATTTGAGATAATTTTTCACGGTTTGTGCGGTTATACCCTCTCAAAAAGAATACGGCTTTGGCTACCGTTAATCGGTTACTAAATAATTATATTCCACTATATGGTAAGCTCAAGGTTATAGTGTATATATATATATATATATATCACGCGAAACAGTTTTCTAGTAGGTTATGGCAAACTCGTCTATCGGAATTTGGAATTCAACCAACCCACACCAGTGTGTATCATCCTTAGTCAAACCTGTCTGAAAAGGTCATGCGAGAGTTAGGTCGGTTATGTAGGACATACTGTTATCAGTCTCATACTGAGTGGCCGAAGTATCTGTCTTACATTGAGTGGGTGCTTAAAAACACCGTACACGAATCTACGGGGCTTACCCCTCATGAGTTGTTTTGTAAAGAGCCCAACACCCCTCTTGTAAATGATTTAATTTCTTTTCCTCCATCGTGTGATTTTACTCAAGAACGGACATTTGTCATGGCCCGTGAGATCCAGCTATCCAAGGCTGCACTACGGAAACGTCGTCATGATTTAAAAGGCCCTCCGCTTATTTTTAACGTTGGAGATTAGGTGCTTGTTCGTACACATAAGCTAAGATCTGGTGTTGATAAGGCAATTGGGAAATTCTTTTTATTATATGAGGGACCATATGTCGTTGTTGAAGTTAGGACTGGTAATGCTTATGTGCTTCAATGTCCGAAATCTAACAAAGTTCGAGGAACATTTAATATAGTTTTTCTGTGTCTAAATCTGTGTCTGGTGACCATGGTGGGGTCTAAACATTTACTCCGAAAAATTGAGATATCATAGATAGATAGACCCAGGTTGATTTATCCGCCCGGTTTATTTATTTTTGATTGTAATATCAGATGCCTTTTTGTCCTGTTAATTCTTGTGAGAAGTTTTGTTGTTTCACTACAAATCTTCTCAGGGGGTTTCTGTAACGTGATAAAATGGTATTATTTTAAATAATTATATGTGTATTATAATCTATACACATGGGGAGGCCCCAAAAACATTACACGTGCACCTCCCAAACATACGAAAATCTTCTTCGTATAGGCAACTCGCAACACATTTTGCTCTCGCCGCCGCCGTCTTGATGACGTAGCGGATACACCCCGCCCTCTCCACCCGTTCATAGCGCGCCGCTAATCACGTTATCAAGGTACTCCTTATCAACATGACCACCGGGTGCAGTTATCTCAATATCATCTATCATAATATTTACACACACACACATAATATACTTATATGCAGTGGCGCCGAAGTAAATTTTTAGAGATATTGCAAAGCATACCTGCAAAGTAAGACCCACCTACCTACCCACAGTAGGTTGAGCAACGGCCCTCAATTGTTTTCAATAATTTTAATAACTTCGAGCAATAATAAGTAAATTTAATGATTAGCGTTTATGTTTATCATAATTTTAGGTATGATGATGAATAAAAATAATTTATAACTTTCATAAATTAAAATAATATTAGCCAGTATGTTTCGCGTGCTTACCACATCCACACCTAACAGGTATTGCAACTGCAATACCTGGATACAGGGATCGGCGTCAATGCGTACTATGTACATACATATTTGAAATATCTACCACTTCTATGATCACCACAACCGACTACATTCCATAATACACACATGTATTTACATACATATATTATATAATCGAACAATATTCTTCAAAAAGATAAACATGATACCCGTGAGGGTGTTACTAGTACTTACTACAATACAATTTATGTTTAGACAACTGATAACGTGTTTTGATTATACCACTAGATAGAGCTAATCACATTTCATGATTGCGACCATCGTTATAAAAGCATATTAATTGAAATTAAATCATATTTAATAAACAAATTAGATATAAAATATGACTACTTTAACATGTACTCTTATAGGAATCCATTCAAAATTATTAATATAAAAAATATATTTTATTGGATAAGTACAAATTTCACCGTCAGACTTCTGCTATCCCCGAACGGGTGCAGACAGGATATATACCACCCGGTTTCTACCTTAAAACCGATTTTTGATTCTATAGTAGTTGTTTAATTTTCTCAAGTGCTCCTTTCAAGTGTTTAAACCAGTGTTTTTTAAAATGTTTACGTGTACTGTATGTTTTAAAACATTCACAAGAATCAGTAGTTTACTAAGACACGTCAAATTACATGATGGATCCAAGTTTTCTTGCAGTATCTTCTCTGAAGTATTTACGCGGAGAGATAACCTTGTCAGACACAGTAAGGAGAAACAATTTACTTCACTCAAACAAAAACCAACTACATCCAAGCATGAATACGAGATTTATTAACATGGAATGAAAGCAATTATGATTATGATGGTAAATATATATATATATATTACATTTTATACATAGTTGATATTCAATAGTACATATTATGTTATATTTTTATTACAGTAACATCTTCTTCGGTTCGTACTGGTATTAAGCGTACACATCACGTAGAGAATTCAACCGAGGCGGTAAATGCGAAAAA
>NW_020272233.1:0-5866 GCF_003268045.1 Sipha flava
ATAAACGTTGGACACCCCCCCGATAAATTACCCAAAATACGCCACTGAATACGATTAATATATAACGATATTAACGTATAAAATGAACAATTAACGATAAAAAATATACGATACAAGTTGTATCATACAACATACAAATAAAATTAAAGTATACCGAAATAACAAATAATCCATGTAATCAAAATTTAAAATTATTATTCATAATAGATATAAATAAAATAAAGCATAGAAAGCATTTATTAAACGATTCCAGATAGTACAGAAACAGAAGAGGTATAGACTTGGGCGTAGCGTGGGTGAGACAGGGGAGCCACTTGCCCACCCCTAAGCCTCAAACTGAATTATAATTGTTTATACCAAACTTGTAAGTTAAAATTAAATAAGATATAAGTATAAAAATAGTGTAGTGGGATTGAGTGTTATCTACACGTGCAATCGTTTTGACGTTTTATGTGTTATCCAATGGTCTATCTGTAGATTATTTGAATTACGAGTTTAACACTAATCACTTTATGTTCCCCCCCCCCCCCCGATTCAAATCTTGGCTACACCCTTGAGTATAGAAAATGTATAGAAAATCTATAGATAATTATTTTTACTTATATTCGTAGAATATACCGAGTACGGTGCGGGCCGCGAAATAATAAAATTCTCCACTCGTCATAGTGCAGATGGCAAACGCTGTTTTGATTGAAATATAAACTAGTAAATATAAAAATAGTAATTACTAATTTTTCATTCGATTATTTTCTCTCGATTGTTCCCATCACTAGTAAATATAAAAATAGTAATTACTAATTAGTAATTACTAATTTTTCATTCGATTATTTTTATAATAATCGAGTAACTCGATACATTCAAATAATCGAGTTACTCGATTATTTTTTCTCGATTGTTCCCATCACTACTAAAAACCGATAGCATAGATGTTAACACATCAAAAAAAAAAAGAGAAAACATCTGAAAAATTACAATTAAATGACCGCGGTGTATACGATCGTGTGCTTTGACAAAATCTCCATGGCTTTCACGCAAAACCGAATATGATCTCGAAAATACGACGATTGTTCACGATTCGCGAAGACTCGCATTCAAATTCATTCCATACTTAAAAATTAATTTTATTTCATCCTATTATACTTATACTATATGCATTTTAAGAATTTCTCTCGGGAATGCGGAACGTTAGCAAATGTAATACGGTTCTTAAACCGTAATTCAACCTAACATATTTTATTTTAAACTCCCCGATTTTCGTTGAACGATTGTCGAAAAATTACGATTTTAATCGAATTAAAATTGCCGTGATCTCGAAATTGTGAAACGGATACACAACGGAAATTTAGCCATACCGTGTATAAGTCTAGCACGTTCATTATTTAGATTTCGAAGCAACATTATAACATTTCTTTGTTTCACAATCTAACATCTTTTGTTCGGTATTCAATCAACGCGATAAATTTTGACACAATAGTTGTCATTATAATACGGTGCCACCTATTAAAACTTCCCACGAGCTCAGTATTATTACAGTGTTGTTTTGCACGGTTTAAAATGCATTAAGGCTGATGTACGGTAGGACAACTTTTGAATCGAACGACATTTAATATCGCAATATACGGTGTATACGTTATCGTACTAACAATATGATTATAAAACAAATTCATATTCCACGTCTTTCAAGACAAATACATTAAATATTATTATTATTTCCATTGTTTGTATGTCTTTGAGTCCTAGGGTAACATACGAGTATTTCAAAATTTAAATTATTTCACGGAGCGCATGTTGTTTGTAAAATATTTTTTTGCATCTTAATATGTTATTCTCAACGCGCACCATGTTCGTATTCACATGAATGTGATCCGTTCGGTTAGCTGAGTTTAGTTGAGTATAATTCGAATAAAAAAAATGATTGCATATATAGCACAACATATTCCATTGGTAAACATGTATGTGAAAGAATAAATATTTTATAGCTTGAAAATGTATGTACGTGCGAAAACCAAACAATAGTTATTTTAACAAAAAATTATGAAATATTAAGAGTTGATAGGTACTTACAACCAGGGGCGGATCCAGAGGGGGCGAATGGGACGACCCCCCCTCCGTTCACCGTAACAGACTTTAGTTTTTGACGTAACTACTTCAAGGGTAAATAAGGAAATCTTTAACTATTTTTTTTTTATACTAAACATGCTGGTACTATGTTATCACTTATGTTTATTATTTGGTGATATACTGATATCATAGTTGTTGTGGCGGACACACTGCCACATATTCCCTCACCACGCTCGCCGCCGCCGGATTGGTCACACTGCCTTGTCCCAGCATGACCGTCCGAGGCGACACGGCCGTTTACGCGCGTCGAGCTCGCTCTCTAGTTCGACCGTTCGCCCAAATAACACGTACGTAATTCCCGACCTCTTTTACGTCTCAACTTGCGACACACACGTGTTTTCCGACCAACGATTAACGATTCACGCGGGTTCTCTTACCTTTTCATTATTTACGTGTTTTGCACCTATATCTTATTAAATACATACATTGTTTGTCATACAAAACGAGTGTTTTTATTATTTCTTACATATATATATATATATACATATAAATAATATTGACGCCATTACATTCATTTGTGCGGTGCGCGGATTGTACTCCGACGAGTCTTATCTGCCTACATCCGCGATACTGCTAAATTGTATACTATTATCATGATGTTAAATATTCGTAACCAAGTTTTGTGTTTGTTGGTGTTTCCGAAAAGTGATAACTAATGACGACCAACATAAAAATCGTTCGGTACCTCTATAATCAACAAATTTGTAATTTATAAACTCTATTGTTATGAGACATATTGGAATAACTAAAAAAAATTATTTTATTATTACTACAGTAGAACCTCGATTATCTGGGGCAATGGTGGGGAAGAGTCACACGGAAAAATGAGAAACACGGTTAATCGAGACTTTTTATTAAACGAATTATGAAAAAAATTATAATTTTGTATCCATATTAAGTGTGTACGATATTATTTTCAGAATGAATGTTTTTTAAACGGTTATAGCAAATGCTAAAAATAAACTAAATAATATGAAACAAATTCGACAGACTTGAAAATTTCCCATATGTATTAGTAATAACATGATTAGATAAATATGATTGTTGAAGAACTTCTATTAGACTCTATTAATTTTAAATAACTCATCCTGTAAATAATCTACCTGTGACATATTTTTATCGCTGAGAAGTTCGTTTACGTTTTTCGATAATCTGTACATAATATAAAAATACGTTCGTCCGACCTAATTAAAATTTTTAGACGAACAATTTCGAGCGACGATAATTTTGGAAGACTGAGCACGGTTAATCGGGATCACGGATAATTGAAATACGGTAAATCGGGGTTCAACTGTATATAATTTTTTTTTAAGACTTTTTTATTTAAATAAATAACCTATATCAAAATAAATATTTTTAATTTTATCTATTTTATTTATATAAATATCTATATCATGTATGACTGTTAAAAATCCCCCCCCCCCGTTATCTCGGTCTGGATTCGTCTCTGCTTACAACGCCGTGAACTCTCTTATTTTGTAAAATATATATGTAAAAAATTGGTTGTAAATTTTGTTTTTAATGATATAATGAAAATTATAAAATAATTTTTCTCGGAATAAAACAGAAATATTGTAACACGTAAACCAGTGTTGCGGCAATGTTATTCGCCTCAATTTGCTCATTAGTCTAGTATTTTATTATTCAAGCATTTGATGAAAAAATGATAATTCTCTAAATACTCTCTTATTTCGAATAAAATTAAAATATTATTCTTGCCAAACGTGGGTTTTTCATGAATCATTTTTATTTTCTTATATTCTATAGAAAATTCTTTGTTTCTTTCAGACTACAGAACAAAATGATGACGTGCCATTGTAAAAGCACCACATTCCTCGTTTTACTATTAACCCAAACAGTGTATATTCGAACAAACGTATTGCAGTTTAACACGCACGTTTTACGAATTTATGTACACTCAATACTCCCGCGTGGACAGTCCGACTGCACGCACGCATATATTCGACGCTCGATGAATACGTTTGCATCTGTACCACGACCCAGTGGAATACGTTCCAACTATTGTCTTCTGAAGTGTTACGACTACTTCTTTACCGCTTTTGAGTGTGTCAACAGGGTAATATTCTAAATATTATTTATTTGCATTATATTATTATTTAAAATATAAATTTACATATACATGTATTTATATGTACTTTTCTTAAACAAATAAAATATATTTTGGATAGTTTTCTGGTCAAATCTGAAAAGTAAACATCTTATATTATCCGTTGCCAATAAGTCATCCTCATAAATATATACGATCAAGTGAAGTAATATATAAAATAGAAAAATGTGCATGGTATAAAATCCTTGAAATTGATCTAATTACATTTGAACTAGCCTCTTAATTACACCAAGAAAAATATAATTTTTTTAAACTCATATCTATAGTTCAATGATACGATAAACATATTTTCCTGCCCTTGGGAAATTTTCTTTAATTGTGATGATACCAAAACCAGGGAAACTTTCCGACACTCCTAGCTCTTACAAACCTATTAGTCTACTCTCGTTATTTTTAAAAATGTTTTAAACACTTATTATGAAACGTCTTATTCCAATCATTGAGTCAAATACTTCAAATCACCAATTCGGTTTCCGCACGAATAATAGCATCATTCAGTAAGTCTATCGATTACTTGAAAAAATATAATACTCATTTAAAAAAAGTAAAAATAATAATATGTTCAGGGTCATTCTTAGATTTTGCTTAGGCCTTTGATAAAGTATGGCACCAAGGCCTCTTTTTAAATTAAAAACCATTTTCTCGCCTTACTACTATCTGTTATTTAAATCATACATTGAGCACAGACATTTTGCTGTACGTTCAGGATCAGTCATATCCAAAATAAATCTCATCGACGCTGGAGTTCCTCGAAGTGCTATGCCAGCCCCACTTTTATTTAACTTATACTCCTCAGATCAACCCACAACTAATCACTCAATCACAAGTTCGGGAATCAAAATAAAATTATCAAAATCAACTCATTAAAATTTCTCACTAAGGCCAAGAAATTCCCCAACCATAACCTTCAGTAATCTACCCACTCCAGACAAAATATCTGCTATTTAGTTCAATTGACGATTGACCTGAGCTTACTATATCCACAATAAGCGAATTACTCTCAAAAACCAATCCCGATAGCTGTAGATCCTCCTAAATTCTAAACACATTAGTCTAAATAAATAAAATACTTCTTTACAAACTTCTCTTGAAATTAATATGGTCATATGGAGTATAACTTTGGGGTTCAGCCAAACCTTCAAATATAAACAAAATTCAAACATTCTAGTCTAAATGTTTCCATCAAATTACAAAAGCTCCTTTTTATGTCTCCAACGATACACTTCATAATGACCGCTCCATTCCAACAGTAAAAGAAGTAGCCAAAATCCACTACAAACGTTTCCACTATAATTTATCCAATCACCGTAATCATTTTGTCTCAAACTTATATACTCTTAACATCAGAAAGATGTTTAAATCGTAAATGGTATTGGGACCTTTTAAATGACTAAACATTGTCCACCATCATGAAGTTCCATTACTGGGTGGATTCTTCTATCATGACTACAATCCGACCACTACTCTTGCATCAATTTGTAAAAATATATGTTTATAGAACATAAATAAATATTGAATTAAAATATATATATTTTCATTTAAGTATATTCGTAAGAAGTATGGGGAAATACAGTGGCGTATTTTGGGTAATTTATCGGGGGGGTGTCCAACGTTTAT
>NW_020272234.1:0-5960 GCF_003268045.1 Sipha flava
ATATGATATTGTATATTTGGAGGAGGATTTTCAGTGCCATTTGAGGAGATTTTTTAAAAAAATGTAAGGAATGTTGTCCGGTCCAGGGCTTTTACTACTGCAGTTTTGCAGAGCTATAAGTAGCTCTGAATTGTCGAGATATCTGTTGAAGTCTTCATTGTTTTGGTTGGAAAACGAATCGGGAATGTCAGGAGAACTATTTCTGAGGGTAATGAAGTCCGAATTATAATTTTCATCACTGTTGTTTTTGTGAAAAAAGTGTGCGAACGATTCAGTGGCATTTTTTGTTGATATTATTTTATCTTAATTGTATAGAAGGGAGTCCGGTATGGTGTTGTATTGGTTGCCTCAAATGGAATTTATTTTGTTCCATATAATATTTGGTGGAATTTTATGTTTTATACTTGAAGTAAAATGTTGCCAAGAAAGAGTTTTGCTTTTTTTTGTGATATAACGTGCAATAGCTCTATTTTTTTTTAATTGAATGTGGTCTATGGTAGATTTAGTTTTTTTGTAGTGGTTAAGACTTTTTTTATAGGTTTTGATAGCCTGTTGGCATTCTTTATTCCACCACGGGAATGTTTTTTTTTTGTTTTGGTATGTTTTTAGTCCTATTGATAGGTTGGCTGCGTCTAGAATGGTGTTTGTAAATGTTGTGATTATGGAGTCTATTTCTAGTTGGTTAGAATTTATATTTAAATTAAGAAGGTTTTGAGTTAGTTCATATTCGATTTTTTTCCGAGAAGAGATCCCGGTTTGCGTTTTTAATATTCCATTTAGTAGTGTTTTTTTGGATTAACATGGTTATGGTATTGAATTCCTATAGGCCAATGGTCATTGTCGCTGTATGTAGTGAGTACTTGCCAGTCAATTAGTTTTGAGGAGTTAGTGTTTGTGATCGATAGATCTATTGCAGAAAAGTTTCCATTCGAGACATTGTGTCTAGTGGGGTCGTCATTGTCAAGTAGGATGAGTGCTTCGTCTTCTAGAAATTCTTCGATCAATTGTACCCGGTGATCTGTGTGAGTACATCCCCATACGGTATTTCGGCTATTAAAGTCACCCAAAAGGATGAAAGGTTTAGAAAGCTGATTTATGATATTATTTAGGTGTTGTTTTGTGATAATTTTGCTGTCTGGAATATATATGTTACATATACTCAAAGGTTTGTGAAATTTAACTAGAGTAGCGATGACTTCGTATTCAGAGAGAATCGGAATATTTTCGCTGTCAATAGTTTCTTTGATGAAAGTAGCTACACCTCCGCTTGCCCTGAGGGCATGATTTCTGTTTTTGAAATATCCTTTATATTTTTTGATAGATGCAGAGTGGTTATTCTTCAAGTTAGTTTCTTGAAAACATAATATTGTGGGTTGTAGGTCATAGATGATGCGAGAGATGCCGACAGAACGCTAATAGAAACCGTTGATATTCCATTGAATGAATGATTTCATAGGAAGAGGTTTTTTTATATAGTTTTGGAAATTAGTTTTGTGATAGGAGCAAGCTTTGGAAAAGGAGGTTATGAAGTTTAGTGATTTTGGTTTTTTATGCTGCGGTCTGTCAACTTGGGTCTGATTATTTCAATTAATTTGTGTAAATCGATTGCGTTAGTTCCAGCTTGTTTACACAAGTCATGAATGTTGATATTTTTGTTTGAAAAATTTTAAATTACATATCTGAGAGTATCACTATTTATAGATAGGTGTTTATTTTGGTGAATTATTTCGAGTTGTTCGTCAAGTTTGTTGATAGTGCTACCTGTGGAGGAAGAAGATTTAGATCGGATTTTAGCTTTTTTTGGGAGCTTTATCTTTTATTTTTGTCTGTTTTGAAGGTAATGTATCTTCTGTTTCCATATGAATGGGTGGAAACTTCGGAGAAAGAGGTGATGATGGGCATGTGGATTCGGTCGCAGATCTTTTGTAGTTGGCTTGAGACTCATGTAAGTTCAATATATGTGCATGGGATGTGACTGGGAGTTCATTTAAGGGCTCCATACTCTCTTGTATTATATGATTGGGTATCATCTCGCTTAGATTGGTTGTCTCGTTATCATTCAAGGTTTTACCGGTGGTTAGGTGGGTTGAGGCATTTATGGCTGGGTTTTCTATAGGAGTGGCAATAATTTCGGATGATGGTAAGTCGATGTGTGTCGTTTTAATTTGGTTGATCGTCATCTTTTTATATGGGTTTCTTATTACGGCGGTGTGTTCTTTGAGGTGTCCATATTTTCGGGTAAAAAGGAATAAACCGTTTTGCATGCGGATGAGACATGGCCTGTTTTTTTTTACATAGAAAGCATGTTACAATATCGTCGGTAATAAAGATACGGTAAGTAGTATTCTCAAAGGAGATTGCAATAGATCCGGGAAGTTTTGAGAAGTCGTCAGGGTTTATATATAGCTGTCTTCGGAAACTTGTGATGTGCGAAAATTTATCTAGTTGAAAGCCAGCCTTGAGTGCAGTAATTGGTGATGTTATTTTTACACCGAGATTCACAAGCGCATCAGTGATGATGTTGTTTAAAATGGCGGGGTAGACGTTCGATAGTATAATGCGTTTAGATGGATTAATTAATTTGCGTATCGGCACTCTTATGTTATCTATAAAAATTGCCGAATGATTGTTAATTAGGTCGTCGACTATTTGTTGACTTTTGAGGAAAATACAGAATCTATTATTAGATATGCGCGATGCAGAGATAATATTTGATGCTTCGGTAATTTGGTTCTGTGCGATAATATATTGGATTTGTTTGATGCCGTCAAGTGAGTTGAGTACTATGGCTTGGTTCATTTTAGGTAGTATGGAGTTAGCTGTCGTTTCCGCAAAACTTTTGATGTGCATGTTTTATTTAGAAACTTCAGAAGAGATGAGTTCATTGGAGATTTGTTGACATATAGGTGAAGGTTTACTAATTTTTGTAGCTACTTTGTTAGAAGCTAACAATTTATCGTTGAGAATTGACTTGGTGGGGTTTTTATGTTCAATGGTATATGGTGGGTTAGATAGGCTATTACTCATAATGAGAACTCGCCGTTGAGCGTGTGGGTGTGTTTTATTATATTAATTTTCGATAAACAGTTTGTTAGATAAATTAGGTAAACATATTACCGGTTATGTCCCGTGCTGTGTTGTCTATCGGAAGATAAAAATACGGGCGCGATAGTGGAACACGCGTGTTGCTAGGACGGGAGTCAAACACGAACTGTATTATACTATTATACATTGCATAATTTATTATATAAATTTTCTACTCTTTTGTTATGGTCATTAATACTTTCATTATATTTCATTTTAGCCGAATTTAGCTCTACTTGCAGCGATGATGCTGTGTGTTGAGCTTCGAAAGAATCTATTAAATATTTTTCTACGTATGCCCACTTGCTTACATCTCTATATTTTATTAATTCCCATACTTTCCCTTTTATTCTAGTAGTAATATATTTTATTAAAAATGGTACATGTTTTTTCACCTACCGCGCTTACCGCTAAATCACATGCAGTTATGAAATTATAAATATCCTCCTCTGCAGGGGCGTATTTAAGGGGGGGGGCCCATGGGGCCCGTGCCCCTCCCATTCACCGTATTATATACTTTTTTTTATTATTGACTATTGAGAGTATATGTCTCTTTACGCTTTCTTAATTTTCACATATGGGCGTAGTGGGCGTATGGTGTTATACTGTTATATCATGATGACATTATCACTAATTTATAATATTTTTGTTATAACTTATAATCGATAAAACAGTGTTGTAGCGTTATCAGTTTATAGTGTTTTCGTTTCATGTACGGAACGTTACGAAACGTTGTTCATTGTTGTATTATCGTAATAAGATAATGAATAGTGATAGCAACCAAGATATAATAAACATGCAATAACTGCCACTTGTAATACAAAAATTTTTTAAATTATTTTGTGTAATTTTGTGTATTTTTTACTTTATTTGTTATACTTTTAATAATTTCTTTCAATGAGTTCTACGCCGATGCCCTCGAATAAAAGGGGAAAACAAAAAATAACAGAATTTTTTTCAAAAAAATTTAAGTCTAATACTAGTAAGTAATTACAGACTACATAGCATAATAATTTATTCACATGATGATACTTATATTAATAAAATATTAATTATTATTTATTTTTTTTAGAACCAATTGATCCAAGTATTATAAATACAAATGTTCTTCAAAAAGAAGTTCTTCAAACAGAAACTGGTGATATCCAAAAATCAAATGTTGAAGAATGTATGTATTTTATTTATTTATTTGGTTTATTTTGTGTTATGTTATGTATGTGAATTTTTAAATGTCCATTTTATTTAGTGAGATCAATATTTGTAATTGCTTTTGTAATTTTTTTACCATATGTTTTTATAAGTCTCATGATTAGGATGTATCCTAGATCCTAGATATGTATATTATTATTTTTTTTTTTTTTTTTAAATATTCTGAGATTATTATTTTTGTAAAATATTTCTAGTATGGTACCTACAGTATATTTTCATAAATAAATACCATATTTTATAGAACTTATGTCTTTATTTTTTATACTTAAAAAACATCTTAATTTGAAAACTGAAAATCAATCATCCATTAAGTAAGTAAATTTTTTTAATTTTTTATTATTAGAAATTAAAATTGTATTTATTGTTTGTATAATGCTTACTGCTTACTGCTGTCTTACTGTCTGCTTGACTATAGTTACTAACTACTGTGTTGAATGTTGGTATTTATGGAAGTATATTTAAGTTTAAACATTTAATTAAATTAAAATTATTTGTATATTAAATTAGATTCACAAGATCAACATTCAGTCAATAATAGCAATTTTGATCCTCTAGATATTGGATATTTTATAAACAATTCTACACTATCTAATGAAAATAGATATAATTTAATAAAAAAAAACCTTGGATTCCATCAGAAAACTTTAACTTTCCAGTAGTTGCCCAGGGAAATAAAAATAGAAAATTCCAAAGAGATTAGTTGAACAAATTTCCATGGCTCAGCTATAGTGCCAAAGACTGTGGGGCATATTGTCGTATATGTGTTTTGTTTGGTAGAGATTTTGGCGGAATAGGTGATCAAAAACTCGGGGTTCTTACACTACAACCTTTATCAAAATATAAAAAATGCTATTGCTGATTTTAAAAAACATTCAACCTTAAATTACCATGCATTATCCATAGTAAAATCAGAACATTTCTGTGCAAGTTATGAAGGAAAATATGTAAGTGTAGATGTTCAGTTAGATTCGAATTTAAAAAAACAAATAGCGATAAACAGGAAAAAAATCTTACCAATCGTAAAAACTATTTTCTTTTGCGGAAAACAAAATATATCACTACGTGGACATAGACATGAAACAGGAAATATTTTTTATCAAAATTCAGATTTTATTGAAAACGATAGTAATTTTCGGGCTTTATTACGTTTTCGCATTGAATCTGGTGATTCAGATTTAAATGAGCATTTGCAAAATTCTAATAAAAATGCTACATTTATTAGTGCTGTAACTCAAAACGATATTATACAATGTTGTGGAGATATTGTCATTAAAAAAATAGTAGAAAAAGTAAAAAAAGCAACATATTTTTCAATTTTAGCTGACAAAACTACTGATACTAGCCATGTAGAACAGTTGTCGATCAGTATTAGATATGTAGATTCTGACTCGAAAACAATTCGCGAGGATTTTGTTAAATTTCTTGAAGTAATTGATTTAAATGGAGAAGCATTAGGAAAAACTATTACTGAATTAATAGAACAGATAGGATTAAGTCTGATGAATTTAAGAGGATAGGGCTATGATAGGGCTGCCAACATGTCTAGCAAATTTAAAGGCACTCAAGCTTATATTTTAAAACACCAACCTCAGCTACATATGTACACTGCTATGCCACTGCTTAAATTTAGTTTTAGTTAAGGCTTGTTCAGTACAACCAATACGAAA
>NW_020272235.1:0-9533 GCF_003268045.1 Sipha flava
TATAAATACATGTATGTATTGTATATAAATATAATGAAAAAATGTAAAGAAGACATTAATTAAAATAAGATGATTCAAACAAGAAAAATGTTTATAAAACATATGTTTATTATTTTATTTCTTCTAAATAGATTAAATTTTAAATTATTCCTACAAAATATTGAAAATGTTATTATTTGTAACTAAAAATTGAATATTATATTTAATTTTATTATATTTCATGATCATATTTCTATTTTGATAGGTTTATTTAAAGAAAATGCGTAGTTGAAAAAAATCTTTAGAATAAAATCAGATGCACAAGCAAACAGAAAATTTATTTTGAATGGTTATACATAAATCACAAATTCCAAATTTGTGGTTACGAATTATTACGAATTGGTTGCTAATTTGTGAAACCATTTTGACCCAAAAATTTTTACTTTGTGGTGTCAAGGTCAATGACCTAACTGAATTAATACAATAAAACAAGTACATAATACCATTGATTATAAATATTATTTATAATCAATGTTAATACCCAGTGGTTAAAGTGGGAAAAATGTTGTGGGGGGACTCTATTCATCAAAAATTGAAAAGCATTCCCCTACCTAATTCTAAATCTTACCAATCTTTTTTAAGGAAACCCATGAGGTCTAAGTTTCTTCTGTTTTACATATATATTCATAAAAACTTTATTTTCATAGGGTGCAAAAACAAATTTCCCCCAAAGAAAAATAATTCTATACATATTCCTGCTCAGTAAAAATAAATTTAAATACATAGTAGGTAATGTTTAAAAAATTTAACCTAAACTTAACAAAACTAAAAATTAACAATTACTATCCTTGCTAGTTGTTGGTTAACGTAGAAAGTAATCAATACGTACATTGTACATTAGGTGTGTACTATCTATAAGATAGTGTCTATCCTCTATCACAATTTAATATTTATACTATTTATAGTTATTCTATTCTGTTTATATTTATTGTAAATAATAGTCGATATCACTATCACTTTAATTTTAGAGCTATGGCTAATAACCGCTTGTGGATCATTTATAATTGGATACAGCGTCTATTAAATTAACCCATAGTGTACATTATCTACCATTTTTGCTTATCATTTTACTTATATGTATCTTATTTCCACTTGTTCAAATTAATCAAGAAAATAAATTTCATGTAATATTATAATAAGTATTGTATATTCAATATTGTATTTTAGTGACCAATGCCATTAAGCGTTCACCGGACTTTTGGCACTTAAATTAAAGATGACGCATAATCTTATCTTAAATAAGAATGGGGACTCCGTCCCCCTCCGTTCCCCCCACTTTAACCACTGAGCGCAAACACTTATTGAGGAAGGCGCCAGGCAAATATTTATATCATATATATAAAGGTAAATTTGTTTTCGTGTTAAATTTGTTTTCGTGTAGGGCGTGTCTTGATAAAGGTATAATAATGATGACAGACAGTGACGGTTGTACATTCAAAAGAGACAATCGTATAGTTGTTATTGGAGTTCGTATGAATAAAAGGTTTTCAATGGTTCTGAAAATAATGATTTTACCAGAAGCTGAATAAGAAAATATTGCAATTAAAAATCTCACGTTACTACTGAGGCATAATAGTAAAGTCATCAGAATATCCAATATGTTCAAGGTACTTGAAATATATGCGGATTTCATTTACAGAAACAAAAAATTAATTTTTCTCTGAAGCTTACATTTATGGCAAACATTACAGTGAGCTGTTCACATTGAGTAATAATAAAGCTATAAAATCAGGTCAATTAATTCACAGTGATGTATGAGATCCTACGGAGGAAAACTCACTTGGAGATAAACGGTATTTTGTTATACTTAAAGATGATTATTCTAATTATACGTATGTGTATTTTATGAGCCAATAATCAGAAGTTAAAAATAAATTTGTACTATTTTTAAATACAATCTAAAATCAGTTAAATATTTCAATAATTACTTTAAGAAGTGATTGAGGTATGGAATATAAAAATACAGAAATCAAATCCATTATGGATAGATTTGGTGAAAAAACATGAAACGAGTGTATCATACACACCTCAGCAAAATGATAAAGCAGAAGGTTCAATGCGAACATATGTAGAAGCAGCCAGAACTGTTTTATACAGCAAAAATGTATCTGAGACACTTTGGGCAAAATCAGTGAATACAGTCATGTATACAATAAACCGTAAAGGTAGCACAGGTCAAGATGAACAAACACATTAAGAATTATGGTTTAATAAAACACCAGGTATAAATAACCTGAAAATATTTAGTAGCGATGTTAATACACATGTACAAAAAGAAAAAGGAGAAAATGGGATCAAAAGGGGAAAAAAGGTATTTTCGTTGGATACTCAGAAGAGACGAAAGGATATCGAATATTTTTTGATGGAAAAGAAGTTTCCTTAAATAGTAATGTAATATTCAAAGAAGAGTCTAAAATCCTACCGACAGCTACAGAAGTAAAACTATAAATGAAAAAGAAAAGAATGACATCAATTCAAAAGATGTGGCTATAAACATGAAAGACAAAAATGATGAAGAATTCTTTTGTGTTCGTCGCAAAAATCGACAAAAACTAGTTCACTCCGCGCAGTTGCAATAACGCGATTCAAGTATCGTCCACACGAACAAGGACTTGCATGTAAAATAACAGATTCGGTACGTTCATGTGTATACACCTTAAGACATTATCTTTAACTTTTTTGATTCTTGATCCATTTTTCTTACCATACAATTTTCGTGACCAATGTTAGCTTCGTTATGTATTAAAGTTATAACTATTTAAAAATTAGATTAACTGAAGACGTAAGTAGCCTAAATTATTAATGTATTCCACTTAAATGTCAGTTAATTTTATTTAATTAAATTCATTAATATTTCATAAAAAAAAAAAATAGTCTGAAACAATATATTAATATCAATAATCTCTAATGAAAAGTGTCGAGTGTTTCTAATTCATCTGATCTTTAAAGGGGCTCTTTAAAATTTCCTAGACTTGGGGTCTGGGGAAAAATTGTTCCGTTGTCTCCCCTTGACGACGGCCCTGAATATAGTAAATACAATTTGATTTTTTTTGTAAATTAATATTACACATATGAAGAATTTTTTTTTACAACAGTTTTATATACTAAAATTGTATACCAAAAACTGTTTTAACCCTATGGATTATGACAGTAGAATAACCAAGAAACTTATTTATAATATAAAATATTTATTGTCACGAAATCTTTGTGAAATACTATAATACGCATTTACTATCTTGTCATTTCTTAGAAAAACCTATCATATTGATTTTTTACACAGATTCAGAATTACAACGTAACATTATTGATTTATATCAGCGTTTCCCAAAGTGTGTTCCGCGGAACCTTAGGGTTCCGTAGGACAACGCTAAGAGTTCCGATACATCTTGAGATCTTGAGATTGAGAAACTTATTTTATATTATATTTGGAATAAAATAACTATAGGTACCTTCAAAAATTTTAGAATGGATTGAAAATCATTTTTCTAGTATAAAAAAGTCCAAGTAAATTATAAATACTGACACTTAGTAGTATTCTTCAACACTTAAATTGGGATCTGGGTTTGCTCGATTTATTTGTCGTTTAGATATTCTTTTAGTACTCAAGTCTATATCTATAATTACTGACATTTCCTATTACAAATGTCAAATATAAACATAATTCATATAATAATATACTTTATTTTAGTATACTTACTTTTGCAAGCAAAAACAATTTGTGAAATTTAATATCACAATTTAATCTGATATTTTTTAATACAATGATAATGTCTTCAGCAAGGCTTACTGTTTCTCTTAATTCAATTTTTTAATTGTATATCAACTTACACAATGGTAATCCAAAAGAAAAAACCAGAATATAACTAGAAAAATATTTTATGATAAAATAAAATAAATTATATTTATGAATTACTATTTAATTGCATAACTTGTAAGGGTATAAGAAATTCTGAATCAATAGCTTTTAATACTATATTAGCTTCCGTTAAAGTGGAATCATTCCAATTAGAAATATTTTCTAATGATTCAACTACGAATGCAAATAGTTCAATGGAATCTGTTACCACATCATAACGCTGCACCCATCGTGTAGCATATAATCTTTTTATAGTTTTAACCTTAGGATCCTCATTACTATTTTCAATGTTGTTTAAAAGAACATTTTGACGTTTTGGTGTATTAAATAAAATGTAGACGTTTACGGATAAATATTTATAACCGGTTTTTTTTTTTTTAGTTTCGTAATAATTTAAAAATTTGTATTTGAGCTATTTGTAGGTTTAAGACAATAGAAAATATATAAATACAGCTCATATAGATCTATCCCACATATCCCCACCCGTAATTGAGCCCTTGCATTTACAATATTAGCAGTATCATTAAAAACATATTAGTATTGGTTTTCCTTTTTTTTTAGAAATATTACACAAACTATTTTTTAAGGGTTTCGTGATAGTAAAAGTTTGGTAATCGCTAATTTATATTATAGAATTTTGTGCATTAAAGTGTGGGTGTGTGTGTATGTCATTATATTATTTATTACATTTCATTATCAGTATACATTTTGTGTCATTATTTTTGATTAGCCCTACAGGCTACAAATAAACGATTGCAAAGGAAGCTAATTTTATATTTCTCAAAATTAGTCGGTGGTTCAACATCGTTACTTACTCAGCATTTTGTAGTAGATACTAAGTTGTTGGTCGTTATTTATTTACAAACGATAAAATTAATTTTTAGTCGAATTAGACGATCAATATTAATGATTTATAAATAGTTAGATACGCAAATTTAAGTCTGATAAATAGTTGGCAGTACGTGATGAAAACCGACTAATAGTCAATAGTATCATATAGTCACTTCTCCCCATCTCTAGTCCGAAGGCGAACGAATACTGAACCGGTCATTCGTTCGTGATCGATTTTTTTACACCTATATATTCGATACGACAGGGGCGTATTTAGATATAATTTTGGGGGGGGCTGTGGTATTTTCTCCAACTGAAATTCCCTAATTTAGCCTATTAAAAATAAGAGTTAGAAAATTAGTACACAATTTTAATTTTTGTCATGATTTTTAATGTTTTCAAAAAATTAATAATGAAATAATATATAATAATAATAATAATACAATATTAATATAACAAATTAAATCAAATTTAAATTTCTTTCTTTGCCACTGTTAGCAAATTTATCTAATAAAATGTCATCTGGTATGTCAATGTCTCTGTGAATAGCTAAAAGGGCAAGTCCCACTAGTCTGGATTCTGAAGTTGTATTTCTTGAATACGTTTTGAGTCTTCTCAACGTTGAAAAGCTGCGCTCAGCTGTAGCGGTGGATACTGGTATTATAGCTAGAATTTTTAGTAATTCATACATGTTTGGATACATTAAATTATCACAGACACTCAAAGCCTCTATAGCAGTTTTGGGCCTTAAGTTGTCTTCAATATTCTTCCACTTAGCTTGCCAAATTTCGTACTCTGCTTCTATAACGTCGTTTAGCCCCGGTAAATCATTTTCATAAAATTCAACAGCTTTTTTTAAATAAGAAAATGGTTTTTCAACAACAATACTTGGTAAGACATATTGTAATGAAGTTATAGTTTCATTGTGAAGTATAAATCTTTCATTTAATGCCATCATCAAATCGTCCAAGTACAGTATAAAAATAGATTTTTTGTAATATTCTTCAATGTTGTTAGATAGTACATTGCTTCTATTTCTTTGACTGCTACAAATACGAGGCATTTTTGGTTCAATATTTAACTTTTCAGCAACATCTTTGGCTTCTTTATAAATATTGTTAAATTTTAAATCAACGTTTTCTCTTATGGATTGAAACACAGAAATTACACCGGAAACTTGATTAAGAGCATTAAATAAATCAATATTTTTGCTTTGTAAATATTTCGATAAATTATAAGTATAACTTAATAGTTTACTGGACACACAAATAGATATTAAAAAATTAAAGTTGCAAATACAATGTAAAAGGCTATTAGCTCTTTTTGAAGAATCGGTCCCAGAACATTCACTTTGCACTTCTTCTAATGCAGCTACAACGGGCTCTACAAATTCTTTAAAAAGCATAACTGCTTCATGGCGTAACACCCAGCGAGTTTCACATAAAGATTTCAATTTTGTAGATTGTGAATTTGGTTTAATTTCTTTTATTTTATTTTTGAAGACTGTAGTTCGTTTTACCGAACTGTTAAAAAAAGAACAGCATTCACTTATTATACCAAAAGCATTTCGAATATCTTGAGATTTTGTAGCATCCGATAAACAAAGATTTAGTGAGTGTGATACACAATGTGTGTATAATGCTTTTGGGTACATATCTTTAATAATTGCTTGAACACCTCTAAAACGACCACGCATTGCTGCAGCCCCGTCGTAACCCTGACCTCGCATTTTATTCAAATCAAAACCAATTTTTTTTAATGTTTCTTTAATCGTGTTAGCCAAACCTTCACCAGATATATCATATACCGGAACGAATGTAAGAAAATCTTCTCGAATTGAAAAAACCTGCTCGTCAACATAACGAATACATAATGAGAACTGTTCAATTTGAGAAATATCAGTCGTTTCGTCTGCAAGTATTGTATAAAAATTAGTTTTTAAAACTCTTTCAAGAATTTTTGACTGAATTAAATCACCAAACAAATTTATTATTTCGTTTTGTATAAGTGGACTTGTATACATAGATTTACAACCACTAGTTTCCAAATGTTCTTTTAACACGTTGTCACCATTTTTCGAGCGATATCGAAGCAAACAACGAAAATTGCCATCGTTATTTTTTGGTTCTTCTAAAGAAATTCTACCAGAATCTTCGTGCCCCCGTAACGCTATTTGCTGTCTACCACATAATTGAATTGTTTGAATAATTGGCTTAAGTTTTGCGCGATTTTTTATAACTTCATCTTTTCGTTTACTATTTAATTGTACTAATATATTATCTTGTTTTTTTTCTAAAATTGCTTTTATGTTGTCAGCAGTAAGTAACGAATTTTTATGGTAATCATTTTTTTCGTGATTTTTAAAGTCTTCCAATGCGTCTTTTAACTTTGTCAAGGGTTTTAAAACAAGTTTACCTAACTTCTCATGTGATCCCTTACCAACCTGATTTAAATTTAAGAACAGTACACAGAATTTACAAAATAAACCCTCTCTTAATTTTGAATATGCTAACCATTTGAAAGTTTCAAGCCATTTAATTTGAAATTTACGTTTATATTTTCCACTATTGTCATATGGGAAATTAAACTTTAAATCGGGTGTCCATACGTTTTGCAAAATTGAAACTTTCTCTTCGTCACTTAAATTATTCTTGCATTCAACATAACCTCCTATATCAAGCTTAGAATCTAAACATTTTAAACTAGGTTCAATTACCGGAGAAATAACTGGTGGACTTGGAGCTTTTTTTTCTGTTTCAAGTGTTGCAATAATGTTATTATCTTGTAAAACATTCGATGTAGATGGAACTGTATCATCGATGGATTCGGTGGACTGTTTAGATTTTTTATAAAAATGCAACAATGATTGTTGAGTTCTTTTCATTATGCTTAGGTGTATTATTATTATTTTATTTAACCAACAAATAAAAACACTCGTTACAATCCACTGTCTTAGTAGTTAGTAGGTACGTACTACGTGCGATACTAAACGTCGTATATATCAGACAACAAATATTTATCTATAATAGCGATTAAAATATAACAGCGTTATCGGCCGTCGTCGTCACAACTTCTCGGAAATATTTTTAGCTCATATAGGCTCGTAATACTCGTATAATTATTGTACGGTGATTGAAACGCGACAACGCGTGTATATCAGTAAATCAATTCTAGATAAAAGAAATCGAAATTACGATAATGCAGCAGTACCGCATGTCAAAATTAAGCATTATGTACCTTAGTGAACTTTTACGATTTTACATCTAGTAGGACATAATACGTAGACTTAATAAACAATTCCTGGATTTCGGGGGGGGCTGAAGCCCCCTCAGCCACCCCCATAAATACGCCCCTGCGATACGATTTGGTATTTCTAATACGTATTCATTTGCATTTGCACCATAATGTAAACGCACTTTAATAAATATTCATATCAGCATAGTTAACATAGTTTTAGGTATTAACAGTGGTCAAAGTGGGGGGACGGAGTCTCTCTTCTTATTTAAAGTAAGTATATGCGTCATCTTTAATTTAAGTCGCCAAAACTCCGGTTGGAAACTTAATAACATTAGTCACTAAAATACAATATTAATATACAATACTTATTATAATATTACAATATTACATGAAATTAATATTCTTAATTTATTTGAACAAGTAGAAAAAATTTTGTAGAAATAATATTTAGGTATAACGATAAGCAAAAATGTTGGATAATGTACACCATGGGTTAATTTAATTGACGCTGTGTTTAATTATAGATGATCCCCGAGCAGTTATTACTCATAGCTCTAAAATTAAAGTGATAGTGATATCGACTATTATTTAGAATAAATATAAACAGAATAGAATAACTATAAATAGTATAAATATTAAATTATGATAGAGGATAGACACTATTTTATAATATAGACAGTATACACCTTATGTGCAATATACATATTAGTAACTGTCTACGTTGATCAACAACTAGCAAGGTTTGTAATTGTTTCTTTTTACTTTTGTTAAGTTTAAGTTGTTTTTTAAACATTACCTACTATGTATTTCAATTTTTTTTTTTTTTTTTTTTGAGCAGGCATATGTATAGAATTATTTTTCTTTGAGGGAAATTTGTTTTTATACCCTATGAAAATAAAACTTTTATGAACATATATGTGTAACAAAAGAGGCTAAGACCTCATGAGTTTCCTAAAAAAGGTTGGTAGGATTTAAAATTAGGAAGAGGAACGCTCCTCAATATTTGATGAATATCGTCCCCCACAACATTTTTCCCACTTTAACCATTGGGTATTAACATTGATTATAAATAATATTTATAATCAATGGTATTATGTACTTGTTTTATTGTATTAATTCAGTTAGGTCATTGACCTTGACACCACAAAGTAAAAATTTTTGGGTCAAAATGGTTTCACAAATTAGCAACCAATTCGTAATAATTCGTAACCACAAATTTGGAATTTGTGATTTATGTATAACCATTCAAAATACATTTTCCGTTTGCTTGTGCATCTGATTTTATTCTAAAGATTTTTTTCAACTACGCATTTTCTTTAAATAAACCTATCAAAATAGAAATATGATCATGAAACATAATAAAATTAAATATAATATTCAATTTTTAGTTACAAATAATAACATTTTCAATATTTTGTAGGAATAATTTAAAATTTAATCTATTTACAAGAAATAAAATAATAAACATATGTTTTATAAACATTTTTCTTGTTTGAATCATCTTATTTTAATTAATGTCTTCATTACATTTTTTCATTATATTTATATACAATACATACATGTATTTATA
>NW_020272236.1:0-1452 GCF_003268045.1 Sipha flava
CTGACCATTGAGGTCACCACCAAATATGCAATAGTAAGACATGACGTTGAATATATTGTTTGGGAAAAATTAGAATGAGGGGGAATATAGCAGGGCCAGATATCCAATCCCGGGTTATTGTTACATAGGATTTTCACTCCCACTAGGTTAATTTCATAACTAGCAAGTGACTGATATAATACAGGGTTGATGTCAAGCACTCGAAACTTGATGGAATTTTTAAAGGCAATGGCGGCGCCACCATAGCCATCAGGTCTATCGTCTCTAACAAGACGATAACCAGGAATGTTAATTCGTCTATTAGGAAGAAGCCATGTCTCTGAAAAGAAGGAAACTGAAACTGAGTTTGATGAAAGTATATGCGGAATATCTATTAGACGTGCAAAAAGGCTCCAGGTATTCCATTGAAGGATAGTGAGAAGAGTGTTGGATGAATCGTTGATACTAGACATGAGGATCAGAAACAACTAGGAATCCGATCCTAAGATCGGATTGCATAGGATATTGACAAGAGATGACTCGATTAAATTAGATAGAGTTTCAGGAGATATATGCTCCTGATTGTTAGAAATAATATTGATAATGAGACTCGACAAGGCCTTAGCCACCTCTGATAGGAGGGGCGCGGGAGCTGAGCTCTCTAGGAGATCTCGAGAGTCACCGTTATTTTGGGATTCAACGTAAGCTAGGAAATTACTAATAGGAGCTAATGTGGAGGAGATAGCGATTGGGAGACGAGGTAAGGCTGAAGATCTTTGATTGTTGTTATTTTTTCTATTTCTTTTTTGATGGTTCATTAAATTATTGTTGTACGTTAAATCTGGAAATGAGGGGAATTACTAGTGAGATTGCAAGGAATTATTGTGGGTGTATTAGTACCGGAAGATATATTTGGTATAGGGCGATCAGGAGAGACAACTTGAGAAAAAGTATGAGCTTGATTTACAAAATTTAAATTGAACAACTTCTGGGAAGGTTAAATTTTCGACAGCCATAATTTTTTTGATTTTCTTCTGTTTGGTCCACTCTGGGCAGTTTCTTTCTGATGAAATGTGACTGCCCTTGCAGTAGATGTAGATTAGATCGGTGGCGATAGCCGTGAGGCACGATAAGAGGTTGTGATTGGCTTCAGAACAATGTGAACACCGAGGTTTACTACGCCACTATCGTCCTGTGTGGCCAAATCTTAAGCAATTGGAGCATTGAACCGGTTATCTTATACTGGGGAAAACCTTGATGCGTACTTTGTAAATTGAAATAAAATCAGGTATAGAAGGTGATAAGAATTTTTATTCTACTAGGTTGAAGGTATGCATGCTATCATTAGCTTGACGTAGAATAATGTGACGAAAGGATGTAACGCAGTGGTCTGGATCTAGACTATCAAAGAAGTCCGATTCCGATATCATCTGGTCTAGACGAATAACACCTAGACTGTATACCAGTGTTGAA
>NW_020272236.1:4452-10463 GCF_003268045.1 Sipha flava
TCTGAAGTCTACCACCGTTTGATAAATCGTATTTTTACCTTTCCAATTCGATCATGATAAACTTTGAATCGTCATCACCAGGGTTGGGATTTTATACCACTTGAAATTGCATAAATACGTGCTATAATATTACTTTAAAAATTGCTAAATAAGCTCTAAAATTATGTAGTTAAACAAAAAAAAAAATGAAATTTATTATTTAACTAAAAAACGCAATATATGCATAAAAAATTTTATTTAATGTAAATCAATTGCAATACAATTATGAACGTAAAATTATGAAAAATGATCTTTAAAACTATACGGAATGCGATACATCAATGAAAGATATATAAACTCATTAAACAATGAATTAATACGTTTTAGATGCACAAGGCGTTTGCGTACAGAACGCATGATCACCTCGATCGTTATTAACAAACCCAATTCGTTCACCACATATTACACTCGTATTTAGCATTAATCCGAACGACTTTAATACGAAAAAAGTTCCAGATTTTTCTAATATCGTTGAAGAGGAACCGCGTGGTAGTTAATGATTACGATAGCAATAAAGATATTAAAATATACTGGTGGTGATTCTGGTAAATGTTCCTTTGTGTTACATTTCGTTCAGCTGTTATCGTTATCATTACGTATTACTACGGTTCTGTTATTAGACATTACGCACTTGATGGACAGACGTTTGCCAACTAACTAAAAACTTGTTCATTTCAAATCCAATTAGCGGGGATAAAAGCGCAACAAAATCGTACCTCGAAATAGCACATCCACCGAGAAGGAAATAATTAAACTTATTATTTTTAATCTTTACTATTATTATTATTATTATTATTATTATTATTATTATTATTAAATAAATATTACTACATCTAAAGTAAATAACGATTCCGTCTACGAAACACCCGGTCACATGTAATGTAAGTATAATATACTTAGTATATACATTATATATGTTACTTTTTTTTTCTTTAATCGCTTTTCACTCACATGTTCTACCAAGCATTAGCGTCGCCGACAGCTAGACTACCCCTTGTTGACGACTGCACGGTTTCTTTGTTAGCACCTTTTCATGACGTATTCCCCGCGCAACACCTGTACACAATGTACATGACGCGTGTATACCGAACGTGAATTCCAAAAATAATTGAAATACGCGTATTTACCGTCACCGTTCTCCGGCGAACGTTATGGATAAAATACATCGAAGGTAAGGAGGAAGACTGTTTGTACCGTAATAATAAGTTTTCACAACAAGTTATTTTTTTTTTCTATACATTTCATTATTCGCTTTTGAGTTCCTACAACATATTATAATATATTATATTTTGCTTTTGACCCACACCGTTATAGCAAAAATACAAGAGTTGTGTTTTTTTTTAAATTTTTGTTTATTTGATCGTTTTTAACGTCTGATTGCAACGAAATTATTCGAACATATCCATTGCGTTACGTACCCCCCTCCTTATCCAGCTATATACGATTTTTATCACTTTTATTTTTCGTATGCAATTCGTATGAATTTGTGCAACTGTTTAAGAATTTGTATAAAAATCGTTCACCGTGAAATATTAAGGGCTGGGATAACGTTATTCCAACCACTTCCCTCAAAACACAAATTTTACAAAACTTAACAAGCAAATAATGAGTACGCAATCAGTGAGAATGGTTACAAGAGTTTTTGGAACTTTTCTATAAAGTTTCATTGATAAAATTGACACGGCCTCAAGTCGGTGGTAGGTTTTCCCTCGGTGAGGTGGCCGGTCAGAGTTGAATGAAATGGATCGTGTTTTTTTTTAAAAAAAAAAAGAAGAAAAAAAGAAAAACCACGAAACCGAACTGAATATGTTTTTCACGAGTTTATTGTTAAACCGAACAAAAACAAAACAGGTACGGAATGTGGTTCTCTGGTGACGGTGGTGGAGTCGGTGTGTCGGTGTTGACCAACCCGGTGTCCGTCGTATGATGGGCCTCTTCCATAGACACCGCCCGCTGGCCGCTGGTGCGCTACCTTATCGGCATCAAAAGCTTTCCCCCTCTGCCCGGTGTCCGAGGTAGGTAGGAAAGTGTTGGTGCGATATTATCGCCACCCGTGATGTGGCTGGAGAGAAGCTAACGCGGTGTCGGTGTACATATTGTACCTACGACATCACGGTACCGCATCAAAATCTTATTTTTTTTTTTTAGTCACACTTTTTATTTATTTTTTTAATTAATATGCAAAATAAGTATTATAATAATATAATAAATAATATTTTTAGAAGAATTCGATATACTTAAGATATGTCTCATATAACATTATATTCAAATTTTATTATTAGTACATATACCGAAATATACTTCATAAATATTACATGTCACGATTTTACTTAAATAATTCATATTTTCAACGTTTATTCAATAAAAATGATCTAAGCGACATTTTATGAAAAAAAAATAAATAAAATCTTGGATCTAACAGTTTATTATAAAGTAGACGTATTTGTTTAAGAACAATTATAGGGCTGGATCGAAAGAAAAAAAAATCACTGATATTCAGATCTAGACGGGCCATATCTGCATATTATTAGTAGGCAAAAAAAAGGTATATCAAGAAGACTACAATTAGTAAACAAATGCTATTTTGGAATTGGAACTCTGCTAAAATCTAGATCGATATCTATAAATTTAAAAATGAAAATATATATGACTTTAATACGCCCCACTATGGCTTAGAAACATGGGCACTAAGAAAAGTAGAGGAAGTAATATTAGACACTTTTGAATGAAATGTTCCAAGACGAATATACGGACCATATCTTGACCCACAAATCGGAGAATGGAGAACACGAACCAATGAGGAGCTTCAAAACCTATTCCAAAAACCATGCTTATCAATGGAAGCCACAAAAAGAAAGTTTTTGTGGGCTGGACATGCCTGGAGGAAAAAAAACACAATGATAAAGGCAGTAATTGAGGAGGAGCCGATAGGAAAAAGACTGCTGGGCAGGCTACGTCTTAGATGGAAGGATTGTATGAAGAGAGACGTTGGAAAAGTATATCCAGGAGCAAACTGGAGGGAATTAGTGGAAGACCTGAGAGAAGTGGAGGAATATTAGTTGTACAGGATAGTCCAGTAAAGGCCAGAAAACATTACCCAAAAAAAAAATAATAAATAAAAAAAAGGTATATTGAGAAATCATATAGTGAACAAATAAATTATGTGTACAATATGTAATTGTGCTTGCTTTTTTAATCTATGACACGATCTTTGAGATACAATTCCACGTCAATTATTATCCTAGAAGGATTAACTGCAGGTTTCCTTCCAGCTGTTGTAAATAATATTGTTGATGATTTATTAAGTTATTTGATAAAATTATATTTCTATTTCAAAATAATGTCACAAAGAAAAAAACAAAATTAAATATCTTATATAAACACGGTTCTACTTCACAGGTCACAAAATAAGCACAGAACTGAAGAACTCGATGACTACAATAAACTTCTTCTTCTTGTCGTATCGGTCTTCATATTCCCTTCCCTTCCCAATAAGCCGCAATTTGTATTGTATTATCTGAAATTTCATGAGTCAAAAAATCTTCCTTTGTACACTTGATCGATATTACTGGGCATGCAAACAGATGGTCTGCATTCTGCTCCCCCCCGCATTTGCTTTTCCCATCATCTTTTAATCCCCATTTTTTCATATTACTCGCTGTTCTTTCAGTTTTGGTTCGTAATCTATTTAGTGTCTTCCATACCGACCATGATAGATGACTTTCAGTTGGTAGGCTTTCCTTTAGATCCTTCCATAGCAATGAGTTATGTTCTTTCATTCCCTCCTTCCATAAGTCTATTCTTCTTGCTTCAAGTGTTTGTGATAGGCTAATTGTTGTCTTCAAAATATTTTTCCTTGACTTGTATCGGCTCCCCGTGAGTTTACCTCTATATAGATGATGTCTTAAGTCTAATTCTATTTGTTTTGTTTTGTTTACCCTTACTTTCACCTCTCGCCTTATGTTAGGAGGTGCTATACCGAATAGTACTTGTACTTTCTGAATTGGTGTTGGTCACAGGCACCCCGTAATAAATCTGTTAGTTACATTTAGGGCCACATCTACATTTTTGGCATGTGCTGAGTTTTTCCATGCAGCATAAGCATATTTACACATCGAGTAACATAATGATAAGGCTGTTGTTCTCAATATATGAGAGTCTGCGCCCCATTGAGAGCCAACCAGTTTTTGAAGTAAACAGTTTCTTGTTCCTATTTTATTTTTTGTGTTTTCACAATGACTTCTACATATCAGGGCTCGATCAAGTTCAATGCCTATGTATTTTGATTCTTCACAGTACTCTAATTCTGTGTCTTGCAAGTTACTTCTCAGTTTTCGCTTAGCGTCTTTGTTTCGTAAGTGGAAAGCGGTAATTTTGAGTTTTTGCTGGATTCAGTTTTAGATAATTATCATATTATTCCTTTATATTATTAAGTACGACGTTCAGACTCACTTCCACCTCCTCGAATGTTTTGACCTGGGTTGTAATAGCTAGGTTATCAGCGTATATAAAGTGTTTCGTTTGGTCCCCAATTGGTTGATCATTAGTATAAATATTAAATAAAATTGGTGCTAAAACACTTCCTTGAGGTAATCCATTGTTTTGTCTTCTCCATCTGCTATTTTTGGTCTGCAGTGATACAAAAAACCTTCTATTCCTTAATAGAAGACTAATGATTTTTGTAAATTTCGCGTCTTCAGTTAGCTCAAATATTTTCTTAAGCAGTAGTAACCTATGATTGACCGTATCGTATGCAGCGCTGAGGTCGATAAAAGCTGCACCTGTTATTACCTTATTCTCAGAACCTTTATTTCTTCAACAAGGTTGAGTATTTGTCCCGTGCATGACTTACCAGCTATAAATCCAGCTTGTTGCTTAATAAGCTCCCCGTCTATCTTTTGGTTTATTATATTCAGTACCATTCTCTCAAACATTTTATATGTACGATTTAATAGTGACACGGGTCTTAAGTTACTTGCATCTGTAGGGGCTTTCCCAGGCTTCAATAATGCCACAACATGTGATTTAAGCCATTCTGTTGGGATGCTATCGGTTTCGATACAGCTATTGAACATGTTTAATAGCCATTTCCTGGCTTTGGGGCCTAGTTTTTTGATCTGTTCTGTCGTAACTCCGTCGATGTCCGCTACTTTCCTATTTTTCATTACTCCGATAGCTATATTCAGCTCATTCATCTCGAACGGTTTATTGAAGTCAATTGTATTATTTTTCATATCCATTTTAAATTTAAGCTTAGTTTTCTTCCCTTTTGTTTTTGTTCTGCCATTCATTAATAATTTGTGTACAATTTGGTTTGATGTTATATCTATGTGTTCTTTTGGTTGTTGTTTTTCATTGTTTATACTTTTTAATAGTTTCCAGGCTTTGTTTCTGTTTTTAACCATGTCTAAATCATTAATTAATGTTATCCGTTCATTTTTTACGTTCTTCGGCTATCCTCTTCATAATAAGTTCTCCAGCTTCAATTGATAGTTCAGAAATGGGATCTTCCTCATACCTTACGTAGTAAGTTTCTAAGTTCTTGATGGTGTCTAGTCGTAGTCCCTTTATGTAATTGGTGCGGCAACCCATTGGTATATATTTTCTTGAGACTTTCTTTAGTCTTTTAACAAATTCGCAGTAATTGGCAGGTGTTGGTTGTATCGTTTGTATTTCAGTATCCATATATTTCGTGACTTCTGCCCATTTAGCTTTTCATCGCCTAAAGGGTACCGTTCATGGTATTATGACTGCATTTATCTGGCATTGGATCGGTCGATGAAGAGTTTTTGGATAGCTTTCAGTATTGATTTAATGCTCACATTTCTTATACTATGGCTCACGAAGATGTCGGGGTTATATCCTTTCCGCCATTTACCGCTATTAAATTATGGTGGGAGTTTAACATCAAGTATTAAACTCATATTGTCCCTTTCTGTCCAATCTTCAACTTTTTCACCATCTTCATTTTT
>NW_020272237.1:0-9153 GCF_003268045.1 Sipha flava
CGATACTAAAGTCAGAATAAATTTGAATTCTGGAGTAATAACCACTCTACGATCCGAAGCAATTGATTTATTACCTAGTGAACGTGATTTAAGAGTAAAACGTAGGTATTACACAGAGACTGCAAATTTGATTCCATCAAGTACACCAGAAAAATCGATGCTAGTAGAAAACTACGATGGAATTAATTATAGTGACACTAGCTTAGATACAGATATTTTAGAGGAACTAATTAATCCAAATGATAAGAGTATACAGTGTGAAATTGGAAAAGATATTTATACAAATTTAGAAGTAAATGATGATTTATCATTCGATTTTTCATCAGAATCCAGCGATGAATCTTGTTCTTCAGATAGTGAAGCTGATATTAAGTGTAGTTCAAGTAGGAAAAATAATAGATTGTCATCATCTGCAAAAAATAATTTTGAAAATGATTCTTGTTTCATTGTGTTTTGGAACTGTCTATTAGAACTTTTTACACACTGTCGCCAACGTAGTGGCAAAGTTACATCAAAACAACATTTTATTCAAGGTACGCTATTTTCAGTTTCTACGCTGTGTGAAAACGGTCATAGATTACAATGGTATTCTCAGCCGAAAGTTAGCAAAAGACCGGAAGGGAATATTTTGATAGGTGCTGCTCTTACATTATCTGGAATTTTATTTAATCAGTTCAAAGCATTTTGTACAGCTATAAAACTTTCAATGTTTACCCGTCCGGTGTTTAATAAAATCATCAATAAATACGTATACCCTGTCATATGTAATCAATGGCAAGAACACAAAAATTCAAATATTAATAGTATTATGTCTTCTGATTTACCTATTTGGCTGGCAGGAGACGGTCAATTCGACTCCCCTGGATTTTGTGCAAAATACTGTACATACTCTGTAATGGATATTCACTCTGGTAAAATTGTGGATTTTAAATTGGTTCAAAAGGGCCAAATAAAAGTTGACCTAGAAAGACAAGCTTGTGAACAACTACTAACAGAGTTAAATAATGTATACGATTGTGAAATTGAGTTGTTACTTACAGATAGACACAAAGGAATTCGTAAATATATCCGAACACAACATCCAAAAATTACGCACGAATTTGATGTATAGCATTTGAGTAAAAGCTTGATGAAGAGATTTAAACCATTGGAAAAAAAGTATCCTGATGCATTTTTATGGAAGTCTTCAATAAACAACCATCTTTGGTGGTCTGCCCAAACGTGTGAAGGAAATGGAAAATTGTTGGTTGATAAATTTATTTCTGTATTATATCACATTTCTAATAAGCACGAATGGGTTGAAGATGGTAATAAAAATCAATGTCAACACGAAAAATTAACAGAAAATGAAATTAGATCAAAATTATGGCTAAATCAAGAGAGTGATTCCTACTATGATTTGAAGAAAATCTCATTATGTCAAAAGATTTACTAAAGGATTTGGAACATGCAAAGAACTTCGTGCACACTGGTCGATTAGAGTCATACCGTAACTTACGTTTCAAATATATGCCAAAAAGAATCCATTTAAAGTATAAAGGCATGCACATGAGAAGTATGATTGCCATTTTAGACCATAATCGTAATATAAATAAAAAAGAATTGGGTGAAAAAATAGTATATTCAAAACCTGCTGGACGATATGTTTTAAAAACCAAATATGAACCTAGTAACGACGATTGGCGTCATACAATTATGTCAGAAATAAAAAAAAAAAATGAAAAAAATAACACCAACAATAACAGAATTTGAGACTGTACCAATATCTCAAACAATAGCACCTCAACCAAAACCAAACTATGAAGATTTAATGAAAACAAAATATTCAAGATTTTCACGTAAATAATTTAGTTTTTTAAAAATAAGTTAATTTTCTGTTTTTGATATAACTACCCTATAATATTATAAAGGTATGTAAAAAATAAGTTTTAAGTTTCAAAATAAAATATGTAAGTAAAATATATTTTTAATTATTAACTAAGCATCGGCAACTTGGTTTATCATTACGTATATTATTTGACAAATGAAGAATAAAATATATAAAACAGCGTACCCGTAGTAATATACGTATTATAACAGCGTAGTGGTTGACGGGCGGCGCACCAGTGACGTCACACGTAAAACAAAACATGCATTTACGCGGAACCCATGGTCAGATAACAATTTTGAAACTACCGAATTTTTTTATTTTTCACGCACTATTTGATTTCGTTTTAACAAAATTTTTTTTTTGTTTTTGTTTTATAGTCCTTTAATATATATATACGATTATAATCGTCCGCTCGCACACGTTATTTTAAACGTCGTACGGGTATATAACACGGTATACCTCCTGGTGATGGACGGAGTGAGCGAGTAAAACTCGTTATCACTATGATATGTAATATTGCGATGATTATACAAATAATTGTAAGTGCAATTTACAAAAAATTTTTTTATTATATTACTGCACCACCACCACACCCCCTCCACTATTCGTGCAATATTATATTCGATTCCTTATTAGTAATAATATACTTTTTGAATATTTGTACATCAGTTTTCAGTTTGATACAGTACAGCGCACTACTGTAACTCTGTACGTGCATATTTTTTTCGATTTTTTTCCCCTCTTTCGTGAGAGTTGTTCACGACATGGCCGGCAGTATTGAAGCTAACGCGGCTATATACAATAAGCAAGTGAACGACAAATTTTACGTGTCGACACCGCACGAACTGATGGACAGCACTACGTTCACTATAGACTTTGCGGATAGAAAATTTGTTACGATCGGACTCGACGCCACGACTAACGCGTTTGATGTAACAGTACGTATATCAACTTCCACGCGGTGTGTGAGCATATCGGTGGAATTTTTACGTCGAATATTTTCCATGATGGGTCACATTCCATCAATTATTATGAACCCGCCGGTAAAAAGTTGAGAGAGGCTATTCCTCAAAGACGAGACCATCACACTGTCGAAAATGTCGTACCGCGGTGAGAATATGTTGGCAATAGAATCCGTCACGGGGGGACATGCTATGTTAAACCAGGGAAATTTGCTCGCACTTCAAGATTTGGCGGCGTGCATTATTGAGACGATCGTACAAAAAATCGCAATCGTCAGGCCGTTGGTACAGGGGCAATTGGAACAAATAGCTGAGTAACTGAAAACGGATTTTTTCCTGGAGAAAACGTCTACCGTACAAGACATTGCCGCATTCATATCAGGTATTCACAACGACTTGATCACGTCGAGCATGGCGAGAACGTGCGGTGGGATATCCATTCAGAGTTATGTGGCGCAGATCAAGCGTTTCGCCAGCACGCAACTTGCAGATCTATGGTCGGTGAAATTAAACGCGTCATTAGAGGTGTTATTATTGAATTGTAGTGTAATATTTTTAAAAATATATTAATAACGATATTATTTTTTCATACATACAGCTTGTAAACATTATGACCGACGAGAATGATGGACCGACATTTTTCAATTATGTTAACTATTGATATGGGTTCAAAAAGGTCACTGCATTCTTCGCGATGGTCTTATCGATGTCATGGACACCAGCTGAACACACACACACGCAGCAAATGTTGTATAATATTATATCATCTGTTGTTGTTGTTGTTGTTGTTGTTGTAAATAAAAACCAATTTTATCATTATGAAACAGTATTTATTTAACATATACAAAATATTATAATATTTAAGTATAACAGATATTCAAAAAAAAAAAAGTAGTACAATATTGATATGATCAGTAACCGTGTATATAATATTTTACACTTTTCTGGCTTCTCCCGAGAACGGGTTGTATTAAATGACTCGGTCGTGAATGAGCAAACAGTATGCCGAAGTGTCCGTCGGGAAGTTATTCGCAGCCTCGAATTCGATTTTCAAATCGATAGTAGACGTTTTTGCGTCATCGTTTTGACGCGAACAGTCGATGCATATAAACGGACCCAGTTCTTTGTATTTTTCTTTACTCAGATACAGTTGGGCGGTCATGCGCTCGAAGTAATATTTTTGAAAATCCGCATATCCTTGATAGAACATTGTAAACTGGTCTTTGTCGAAGCTCTCGTTGTAATTCTCGTACGGGTATTCTACCGAATTTATATACGTTTTCACGTTGGTCAGTGAACACGTGTCAAAGTCTGGCGCGAATCCCTCGGCCATATTACCGGAGTCTTTGTGCAGAAAAGCGATTATCAAACATCTAGGTTTCTCTACCCGCGAACAGGTTTTCACCATCCACGAGTGTTTTATCGTCTGCGGTATATTAGGATATTCGCATAGTTCCCAATTTCTAAACGCACAGTTTATCGTTTTTTTTTGAATCGATAATTTTCAACAGTTTTAACTTCTCTCTGTCATTAACCTTGACCACGGGCACCTTCCACATGACTTTTGTCAGTTCTATTTTGATTGTTTTCACTTTGGCTTGGACAGTCGCATCGGTCAAAACTTCATTACCTTTCAAGAAAAACGTCAATGATCCCAGATCGTTTATCGTCCAGTTCAAAATCAATTGTTGCGAGAAATTTATCAAAACTTTATTATAATCTTCAGAAAATCCCAGAACGTGTTTCAGCGGGATACATCCGGTAAACGTGCCGTCTTTTATAAATTTTCTATTCGAATCCGCACCGTCCCAAGTAGCGTTTTGCAAACAGTTTACGTCCGCGGGCGTATAAGAACAGTAACAGTAACCTTTCAACGAACTGCTCACACCCGGTCGTTTAACGCGTTGTATTTCCACGGAGTTAATATCATATTTGATTTCGTTAAACAAATTAATCAAACCGTTCTGACTGAACGTGACTTCGGCCAACAAATCGACCGGTTTTATCAATTTGCCCTCGACGTAGACAAAACTCTCGCTAGGCAGTGTGACGGCGTCTCTGTTCTGTATAGGGATACGTATCTCGTCGCCTCTGTTTATAGCCGTGCTGGAGAATGGTAAAAACGAGTGTAAAAACATTTCCTGGATAGGCGCCTCGTTCACGTACGGCTCGTTAACGTCCAAATACGATCGGTCCATGTTATTACGACGACGACGACGACGACGTCTTATTACAGGAGATGAAACGTAGAAATTCACGATTCGCCTTTGTAAGAGCACTTTTATCAATAATGTTAACGGAACGATATGTTTTTTTAGCTGCACGTTTCCGGTAAGTGGTAGTGTCTCCATCGACAGACACGCGGTTAATGCGTGTTTATCCGCTATCAGGTACATATTTATTTACATTAAATTTGAGTCCCATCTCGATTATTATTATTTTTTTTAACGAGAAGACGTAGATCGTCTTGATCTCTCAACGTTACACGCACGTTATCCACGGTGTTCGTCCCTAGCCGATATAAAACACAATATTTCGGTACTTCAATTATTTTGAAGCCCGGCGCGACTGCTGGATAAAACTCGTGTATTGTATGTGATTGCTTTCCGTTCTCGAATGAGCCTATGGCCAAATTGCATACTACATTTATACAGTTTATTCGAATAATGTTCACCAAGTCGTCGGATTCGTGTTTGATATTGGCGAGTAGGCGAGTTGTTTTATTGAAACCCAACAACGGTGCTGTACTATTGTTCACGTTGAATACAACATCGTTACTGCACAGTATCGTACATTTTAACGTACTGGGATCGGATTTCAATTCGAAAAAATCCACGCTACTCGAGGCAAGGCGTTCCACGATTTTAGCTTCTAATGTACTTATTTCATAGCAAACCGTGGGTATTTGAATCAGTGATGTATCACCACGTGCGTTGATAACGCCCAATGTATCGCAGCCTGGTTCGACGTTCGGCATTGAATTATACGTCTGAAGACTGAGAAGTCCGATTTCCGCCGAGTCACCCACTTCGATGAGCGGAAAAAAATGGCATTCCAGCTCGGTCGTATTTCCGCTCAGCGATAGAGTTTGACACGACATTGCATAAAGTTATTCGGTTAAAAATTGCAAACATAAATGTCCGCAATTAAACGTACCAAACGCCTGCACTCTGTCGTAATTGAATTCTATTGCACAGCCCTTAAGATATTTTCGTAGTTGTAGGGGCGGCGGTAGGTTACCGAACGAGTCGAATACCCGTACGAAATTTTTGATTTTCCGGTAACAGATCTAATGTTTTCCACGATTTTTCGCAAAGTCCAAATTAACTACGGCAGCTTCTCTGACACGGGATGCGGCAGGCAACGTGTCTATACTGAACACGCCGCGGAAGTGAGGTATTTTCACGAGTCGGGCGTATTTTTCAATCTCATAGTCGAATAGGGCGCGATTGGGCAGTTTCAGTTTTTTGACACTTGTTTTTTATTTACGGTTTTGTTTTTTCTCTTATTTTTACTCGCCATGCCTGCATTTTTTTTCTTCATAGATTTAGCAATTTTATAACTCCCACCACTCTTGGGTGAGTACGGGTGTAGATATAGTCCACCGCCCAACTGTATTGCGGAACCGCTGCGCTTCGAGGTAATACCTCGGATAACCTTGACCACGTTCGCGACTCCGCCAACCAACGTGCCGAGCGCCGAGAGACCCGAGAGTATCGGTATTAACGCTAGAGCACCGCCCGTCCGTGGTACTTTGATAACTCTAGACGGTTTACACGTGGTATTGATTCCACGAGTGTATTTCTTAGCCGCAGCGATACCGGATTTAATTAATTTGCTCATGTTCGACGTTCCGGGACACGCTTTGATGGATTTTTTAATAGCTTTTTTAGCCACTCTGACTACATTTTTGAACCCGCAGCCACCGCCGCCGACTCTACGTTTAGCCTTCATGCCCGTTGTGACGGCCCACGATGCGGCTTTTTCGCTAAAACCCGTGTCAGCAGACTTAACATTTTCCCAAGCACGATTTTCCAATTCGCGGTCCGCCTTTTCGCGATCTCCGGACAGATTACTGACCTCGTACCCTATGTCGTGGTCGCGGCAAGCCGCGTCTAAATTATTTACCCCCGTTTGCCCGAGCGATAAACGTTTTTTCAATTCGGTTCCCGGACCGCAAAACTGATATCCCGGTAAATGTAGTTCCACCGGCAAAGTATTTATTAACGTGTTCAACAGACCCGAACCACTGTTGTTCCGCACCTATCGACGTGGAGACATTGTATGACCGGTTCAAAGTGTCGGTAAACTTATTTATAGTATAATGCGATTCATCAAACAGGCGAAAAAACTCGCGGTTAACAATATCGATCCGGGGGCGACGTGCGATAGAAAATCACGACACGCCGTGCTTTTCCCCGACACGATACGCTCACTGATTGTCGGACCATCCGGATGCGGGAAAACAAATTTAGTTTTTACCTTGCTAACACATGCGAACGGTCTTAAATTCGAGAATGTATATATTTATTCGAAAACTCTACATCATCCCAAGTATGTTATGCTCGAGGAGATTTTGAGCAAAGTAGACGGTGTAAATCTATTTAAATTTCAAGAAAACGACAGTGTATTACCGCCCTAGAAGGCACTACCCAACTCGGTGTTTATTTTTGACGATATTATAATGGAATCTCAGAGTATTGTACGGTCGTATTTTTCACGCGGTCGGCACAATCAGATCGATGCGTGTTATCTGACACTTATTCACGCTGGCTATACACTATCGTTCCACAAAATATTTGTTCCGATTCACTTTTGTTCCACACAATACTTCTTCTAAATGTAGAACAAACATAGTGTGGAACAAATATTTTGTGGCACTATAGTGTTTTGGAACAACATTTTTCTATTTCATCGGAACAAATAATTAAGAAAATGTTATCATATCCACATAATATGCACTTAGACGAACATTCTGTGAATAATTTGAATTACATAATGAGTATTCAATCTTTCACCAAGTTCTTAGAATCGTTAATAATATCTTTTTTCCGGAAAAAAAAATTCACTTCTGTTCAGTTGCAGTTCTTGACCACTCATCGAAGTTCATTCGTTCAATCACGTATAAGGCAAAGAATTTCTAATTTCAATAATATCTATGTATTTTTTACACATTAACTTAATCTAAAGTCTAAACTCATTTTTCATACAATGCACTACAATACCTATGAGTTATTTAAATTATATAAATATTTATATAGTAAAATATGAATAGTTCTTAACAGCATACTTTTGAACTATTAACCACTGCTGACTTCCTATTTAATCAAACATTCCATATTATTGTTTTGAATACATTCCCTATTTATTAACTTCTTGCTAAACTTCATTGTCGGCACAATCAGATCGATGCGTGTTATCTGGCACAATCGTATTCACGCGTACCCAAGCAATTGATTCGCGATAACGCTAACTTTATCGTTTTATTCCGACAAGACGAAATGAATCTGAAACACGCATATGCGGAACACGTATCCGCCGATATGTCGTACTCGGAATTTAAATCGTTCTGCACAAAATGTTGGCAACGTAGCAGATTCGACTTTATCGTTATTAGCAAGGAAGATGAGCGTGACAACGGACGTTATAGATTCGGGTTCGACATGTTTGTTGTTATATAACGCATTGTTGCAGTGACATGCCCGACATTTCTATATAATCATGGGTGAGTCGAACAAGTCATTACTGTTGGACATAATCAGTGCTAGAGAAAATATAAAAATTAAATACAATGAGTTGAAACGTGGAAAATACGAAACAGACGCGTTTATAAACGATACGCTCGCTCCAATTATCGATCCTCTCAACAGGATACAACAACAACAACAACAACAACAACAACAACCACAACGGATTACGAATGCAGCGTACTATGGTCCGAAAACGAATAATGCGGATTCCGAGGATATTTATCAACGGTTCGAATCTTCAGGGGGTCTCGACAGAGTTTACGGGGTGAAAAAAACTAGAAGCGGTCAACTCATCTTGGGAAATAAAAATATTACATTTAACCAAGACGAGATACTTGTCGGCGGCCACGTCAACGCTGAACACAGTAGTGCAGATGATATTATTTCGTATCCCCTAACGTCTGGACTGTGCATGTTGTTGTTTTCGAAAAACCCCGTGGATTATACGACGAGCGATTTGAATACGTATAGAGAAATATTGGTTCGGACATCGGGGCATCTGACGGGGGTGGGAAAAACTCGTAGAAAAAACCCCGGCATACAGACGGTGAAAATATCACGCGGAAAAAAA
>NW_020272238.1:0-6481 GCF_003268045.1 Sipha flava
TCCCAGCTAGGTACTAATAGGAATAAAATATGAACTTAACCAGAAGTGTTTATTTTGACTATTTTATGTAACTATGTACAGTTTAGGTAATATAAAATAATGGATATAGACACAATATTTCAATATTTCTATCACAATGGAGCACTCTATACGTATGTCTTTCTATAAAAAGCGTGATTCAGATTGCTTTTTTTCTTTTATACATTATGCTGGTATACGATAAATAAAACAAATTATACAGAAAATTATACTATCTTTAAGAATCAGTAAAATCAGCTTTCATTATAATTGTGAGGTCTACGATTATTATTTTTTAAATTTATCTATTAGTACTATAAACGATTATGGGTGAAGTATGAATTTTAACAAATTGTAAATAAGTATAGGTACAGCACATATATACGTGCGTTCAATACTAAAAATATTTAGTCTACGGACATTTTATATTAAATAATGATTTGTAAAAACTACGCCCACGTTTTTTACTTGGTATATACTGCATACTTAAATATTAAAATTGAATAAAACTATAACACTATAATTTAATCTAACTTTTATTATATTTTGTTCACTGGTGACACAAATTTTTACAAATATTATAAAACACACATTCGTAGCAAATACAACTCGCTATAATATACCCGTCGATACTAACTAATAAACTAAAAGATTATCTCATATTATTACTTGGGCTATCGACGTTATTGCTAGTTAGGATTTTCGTTTATAAAAGTATTAAACATCATTCTCCAATTAAACTGGTGATTGACGACAATAACCGGAGAATGTCTGCATTTACATCGTTTACCAATTTTTAGGTAAATGATGTCATTTACCGGGGAATGACGTCTTTTACCACGTTTACATCATCACCGTAACATATACAAAGCTCCGCTCCCGTCTCGGCCATTATCCTGCAGCCGAAGACGTCCCGTATATCTTGAGCTTGATGAACGACAATATACATCACTTACTAAAAATATACTGGAAGAATATGGCTGTTTTTTAAATAACTTTTCAGTGGAATCTAAGATTTAGTATAGTTATTTTAAAGCACAAACGGATATTAAATACTCTAAAAATATTTTGGATACATCGAATGAAGCAGAACTATTTTATCTATCAATGTTTACTGCAATTTGTATTGGCCTTTCCATACCCGCCACTACTTGTACAGCTAAACAATCATTCAGCATATTACGGAGAGTGAAAACCTGGTTACGATTATCAATGACAGACAAGAGACTTGATTCTTTATGCATGCTTCATATACATAATGATTTTGTAAACAGTGTAATAAGTGATAATTTTTACGAAAATATTGTCGATCGTTTTGGAAAAGATACAAGACGTTTACAGTTCCTTTTCAAACAAGAATAATTTTTAATCTGTATATATGTTTTTATCATAGTAATGTACTACTTTCCGTAGTTTTATCGGGTTGTATGTTACAAAAACATATTTGTTATTTTTCTTAGATTTCTTGTATATAATAAATAGTATAATATAAATATTGTTTTTATGTGTATACTTAAATTTTCTTACATTATATAGGTATTTATAACTGTATTAGTGATTTTCAAACTTTTCTTAGACATGTGTCTCAGCCATGAACATTTTTAAGACCTTTTTTTTTCGCTCATTATTTAATATTTCATAAAACTTGCCCCTCCTTAGAAAAATTACTGCGGCCGCCTATGTAGACTAATAATTTATATTCTTAATTATTTATACATAATATTTTTTAAATAAATCAATGTATTATATTCAAAAAAAAATACGAACCGTCGAGGGGCGAATGCTGATGCAGTGTCTAATATGTAATAAGCGATAACAATAGGTGCGAATAATACGATATGATGTATTTATAATAAATTACGTGTTGTTTCTGGGTGCCGGCGTGGACATTAATAATTATCAGTGAAAATCCGCGAACAACGAGATGCCGCAGAAGACCCAACCGAATCGAACGCGCGCGCGGGGTACCACTTCATTGATGTCGTTATACTAGTATGAGTTATAATGCGCCCGTGCGTTATTTATGTACACAACCGGTCGAACTATGCGCGTACATTTCGCGAAACGTAAAAAATCATTAAAAAAAAAAAAAAAAAAAAAATGGAAGAAAAAAAACCAAACAAACAAAACCGCTCGCCAAGCCCGGCAGTTAATAATTCGTCGAATAGGTATGCGCTGCACGTCCGTCCGGGGGTGTGCCCGCGAAAGGTGTAGGTATTGTACGAATGTGCGCGTTCATTCGTATAAAATGTGATATATTTACACGCGCTGCGTACGGGAGGAAGAGATGAAAACGACTAATAAAAAAATATCGTACACGTTGAGTTTCCAAGCCTGCGTGGTGCGCTCGTACCGAGTGCGCGCGTGAAATAAAAAGAGAGAGAGAGAGAGAGACAAAGAAATTAATGTTTTTTAACCACCGGGCAGCAGCCCGAGTGCCAATAAATGAAAAATGAACGGTGCCCAATCAACGGAGGCAGAAACCCTGCGGCGCGCCGCCGGGACGAGGTGATCACCACCGCCACCACTGCCGGTCGCCACTGCTGCCGCTGCTGGCCCGACCGCGTATTATCGCGATTTCCAATCGTCTACGAGAACTCGCACAATACGCTCTCGCAACACACAACACGCGCACACGCAAGAGTACGTTGTGTACGCGTTTGATAAAAAACGAATAATACGTTCCGTCTGATCTACAACGATCATAATAATAATTTATTACTTTCGACTCGTTTGCGTTATAACGTGTGCGCCGAGGTTATGCGTTTGACTGCATTCAAAACCGTTTATTAACTGCAGGTGACAATCGTTTTACACCTAAAACCCATTTGAACACATCAATTGAAATTACCATTTGGCTGTACGTTTTTTTTTCCCAGTCCGTATTATTGAACGTTTTCGATAATAGCGGCTTTTTCGGGGGCCGTGAAGTGAGAATTACAACGTTAGCAGAACTTTTCAAAAACCTCCCAACAATGTTCAAGTAGATTTGTTGGAATTTGTTGAACCACACACATATTTTTTATTTTAGAAAAAAAATATTACATATTTTAGCCCGTCTGGGACTGTCCACAGTATTATTACCCATTTAACACGATTTTACTTTATTTTGTGTTTATATTAATATCTGTCATTATGGCCTAAATAGGATAGGTTTCTTAATTAAAAAAATAAAATAAAGTCGTGTATTTTATGAAAAGTAAAGTATTCATCTATTAAATTTTTGATCATAAATTAAAATTATATAAATAATATAATATAATACCTTAATTTTTACGAGGTACACGACTTAGATTAATTTTTTCAATTTGTTCCCGGACTGGCTAAAAATGAAAAATAAATTTTTAAAATAAAAAATTATGTGTGGTTCAATAAATTCCTACAAATATCCAACAATGTTCAACAAGTCTATTTAAACATTGTTGGGAAGTTTTTGAAAAATTCTGCTAACTTCATAGCTTTGTTTTTTCGTTAAAACGACAAGCGATAGATTTATTTAATATGTTAATTGTATTGGTTAGGTCGAACTGCGTTTTGATAATAATAATCGAGCACCAATTTGTAACATTTATACAAACGCGTAGGTAAATGATTAATATTCATTTTCACGCTATATGTTATTTCCTCGTTCCTTATTCATTATTAATAACAATTTCAGTTACTGTAAAAATTGTAAAATAAATAAATGTACCAGAATGGCATTCGTCCACTACCTACAATATTTACACCACTGCAAGTCGTGTATTGTTTTATTGAAAAGAATATTTTCATTATCTTTTTTATTAATTTATTTATTTTTATTGTAATTATATCAAAAGCGAGTAAGAGCGATAAAATCTGAATGCTTACACCGACCGTTACATTTTTAGATCCGAGAACAAAAAAGTGAAAATAGTATCAACAGTACTGAGTTATTTTTTTTTTTTTTTTTTTTTTTTTTATTTAAATTAAGCCTCGGCAACAATGGCCATTGGCAACAATGAGTTTAACTCTAAATTATTTACATGTTATATAATTTACATATTAAATACTATTGATGAGGTTGGACTTAGTAATAAAGGTTATTATGAGTCTTATGTTGTCTGGGTGGAGGGCTTCTGAGTTCTTTGTTTCTCAAGCTATATGTGCATGCACTTTCAGGAAGATCATATTATTTTATAAGTACACGTTGAAACAAAGTCAAACGACTCAGAATATTGCCTACGCAAAACGCCGTATAAAATGTTCGTTGTGCACTGTAAGCATGACAAATTCAACCATGCGCGTATTTTAGGGGGGCGAATGAGCGATCGTCCCCCCCTCAATTCCATATTTAAGAAATTGATTATATGAGATACACATTTCAATTTTTTTTAATGTGGATTATTTCATAACGAAATCAAATTACGCGTGGCTGTAAATACTAAATAATTATTGTGCTTTTTGTCGAGTCCATACTTGGTGAAAAATCAAATAAAACACAAGCGTAACTTTCAAAACATAGACAGGTATTAAAAAAGAACTACACGAAAGTGGATCTGGCATTAGATAAAAAAAAAAAAAAACACAAATATTTAGGATTCACCTCATTTAAATATTTTACTTGTAAATTTTGAGCTTAAACTAAAGAAAAAAAATTGAGTCACCCCCCCCCTCACATAGAAACAAGTCTAAATACGCTCTTGAATTCAAAGTTTGTATACTCTTCAAGCATCATTACTCGTTTAGAAGGTTTATCTAGTTGGCCAACTTTTATAGACTTGTGAATTCTGAGTTTTTCTAGGTTGACTTGAAAAAAACAAAGGTTTGTCACTATTTAAAAATATATTTTGTATACACGCATGTTACACTTCAATTATTCCATCTCTTTAAAATATTAATAAATAATAAAAACTTTAATTTTACATTACACGTAAGAATAATATACTTTATATAAATTGCAGGTCCATTTCCACTGGCCCGTCCGAGTCGACCCGGAAGAAGCGCTTTAACGATCTCAGGGCCTCGTTCGAGCTTGCAATTTTTAATATTTAACTTATAACTTGCAATTAAGCCGTTTACACTCGCCGCGACATGTCCGACCGGTATTATTTGACAAACCCGTCTGGGAACCCGAGAGCGAATTGTTTACAATAATTTTTCGACCCGGATCCGGAGCCGGCCCGGACGAGTGGGAATTTTCAGATATAAAATCAATAAGATAATATTTTTCTAAAACCCGGGCGAGCTGAGAATTGACCTTTACACGAACGCGACAAAGACCGTGATTTAATACGGAATCGATTACGTGCGACATAATCTACAAAGCTAGATACTCGATCTTAGTGTACAATTGTGTTTTTCATAATTATTTACTGCTGAACACTATGTATTGTTTTTATTAATTTTTATTAATTGTCTAATTTTTGTGTTCATGGGTTGAACAAAAATATATAAAAAAAAAAAAATTAAATAAATATTTTGTTTTTTTGTAAAGAACAATAAAAAACGAAAGAGATTCGCGATCGACCTGTTGGCCACTCCTGGTATAGAGCATGGTAGTACGATAATTTGAGCTAAACTATATTTGGTGTTACCATAAAATAAAGAAAAACAAAAATATTGAACACAATCCGGTTGTTGCCGTTGCAGTACACATGTGTGCATTATTGATATATATAGTGACTAATAAACAAATGGAGTATAGAGGCAAGCCCCTTTTAAATAATCTAGAACCATTTATAAGTGGACTGATGCAGGGCCGGCGAGAGGGTGGGGCAGGGAGGGCTAGAGCCCCGGGGCCCGTCGTCTTGTAGCCTTTTATGGAATATTCTTATTGAACGTAAAAAATGTACGAGTAGTTCGTATACGTAAGTGAAACAAGTGCAAGTAAAAGGGGCCCCGGAGCCTTGGAAAGTTCTCACCGGCCCTGGGCTGATGGCTCGAATTTGCCAGTTTTGTTCAAAAGTCATTTAGAAAATGCTCTTAAGAAGAATAAGAATGTTTCAGTGGTGAACTTATAAACGTCAATTATTTAAAAAAATATTGTGATTAAAATTTTACTTAAAAGTTTAGGCGACATACGAATAAAATTGTTAAACTGTTCGTTAAATTCTTCAGACCTAAGGTCGTCATTTAAACTTGATACACTATAGACACCAATAGCATGCGCTGGATTTTGAAATGGGGGTGGTTCCAAGAAGTAAAACGTACGGACCCTAATAAGCAAAAAAATAAGGGCATTAAGAAATGATAGGTCTTAGGAACTTATAAGCTGCCTATAAGTTGTGAAAATATATAATATTAAACTATAAAATAATAGACGTATTATTTATAATAAAAATTCCTTAGTCCGATGGGGGGCATTTTAACTCATATCCTATCCCCTAAGCATGTCAAAGATAGACACCATGATTTTTAAAAACAATTGTTTGCTACATAAAAGAGTGAAATTAAATACTTCTGGTTAAGTTCATATTTTATTCCTATTAGTACCTAGCTGGGA
>NW_020272239.1:0-6168 GCF_003268045.1 Sipha flava
TATAATATTATAGGACCTGTAATATAATATAATATAAATAATTAACAAAGCAATATTGTTATAATTATTATTATTATTATTTATTATATATTATTATAATTATGTACCTAAACTAACCTTTTTATACTAATACATTAATTATACAATCAAGTTATAGTATAACATAATATAATATTTTTAATATTTTTTCATGACACGCTCTATAAAAAAGAAAAAGGTAATTTTGAGCACGCAGCTAAAGGTTTGCCATCCCTGCTATATAACAACATCCGTGCGAGCCAAACGTTCTACGACCGGTCTATGTCGACCATAGATATTAAACATAGTTTATATCTATGATGTCGACGGCTACTGAACTACTAGAGTACTCTAGTGTTCACGGTCGACCCGTACGGCCACCCATCTTATCGCTTACCGAGATAAACGGTACTGCTAACTGCGGTCGCGGTTATTGCACATAATTTATACATTGCACTCGTTCCGGTGGTCAGAAAGCGTTTTTTAGGTTATGAAAACCCGTATTCTCTGTCTCATCCGGAACAAAAATATTACGACTATTTACTGATTAGTGGCAATACAATTGTTTAAGTTTTTCAATTTTTTTTCTAATTTTTTTTTTCACATTCCTTTATCGCGTTTATGTTTTCGAAATATTATTATGAACTTTGATACATGTGTCTTTTTCCACGCAAAACACCTTCGCTTTACCTCCTCATCGTCTCAATAGATTCTTTCGTCGCGTAGACATTTTTCTTTTACGTCGGTGTTACAATTTAGTTTGCAAACAAAATAACATGGACAGCGCAATAGCGGTCCCACAACTAGATCAGTTTGTTTTGACCGTCAGAAACCTGGGTGAGTACATCACATTACTCCTCCAGTTTACTTCTAATGTTCCGTTTGATTGCCTCCAATGTATCTCCAAATATTGTGACTCACTAACAGTACATGCCTACTACTCTTAATCATTCACTTGTTGATTCGTTCAACAAACAAACACAATCAGTTTTTATTGTTCATTTATTTAAAATTTATGATTTGACGGGTTATTTCATTAATTTATTATGTACTGCTCTGAACTGTATAACGCTCATAAAGCATAATGTATAATTAACATGCACTATTTATTAGGTTTACAAACTACTGATGTATTAGTTTATTGTATACCATACAATAAGTATATGCTTTACTTTTATATTTATGTCTGTTTACTACCTGAGGGAATGGTGATTAAAACATAAGCTGATAAATCAAGTTCATTATTTATAAGAGACAATAGTTTAGTTTGTTTAAATTGTGTATGCAAATAATTAGGTCTGTTTAATTTCCATCAAATGCTTCATCAGTAAAATTTTATTTGTTTACAAATAATACTTGTTATCAGTCACAACATTGAATAATACGCACTACACCAATTCTTTATTTATATTACTTGTATTAATTTTCAAATTTATTTAAAAACAATAATTTAAAACAATTGACCATTTAAACATTTATTATTATATTGTAGCTAGTGACAGTCAAGAACTAGCTGAGTATCTTGCAAAGCAATCAGAAACACTGCACAAGTATGTTTCTAATTTAGACAGTGTTCTTGAAGCACTTGATATTCATGAAAATTCAATCACAGTCCTTACTGTATTGGGCGTTAAAGCTACTGCACAAAAACCTGCTGATATACCAGGAGTTCAGTATCATACAGCAATAGCAACACAGATTAATGACTTTGTTACTACTGTCAGTGCTGAAGAACTAAGAATTTTATCCGACCCATGTAAGTTAATCACTCAATATGTTTGAAGATAGTTGTATTACTAAATTAAATCTTGTTTTTTAGTGGCCAATGTGATGAAATCTATGTTGACTAACCTCGGAGAAGTGGAGAAACCTATGTTTGCTATTCCGATTATAAGGCGTGCTATTTGTAAATTGCAGGAGAAACCATATCAATTAACTCAACTCCATTGTCTTTTGTGTCAAGCTTGTTTGATGTCGAATAATCTTAAGCCTGCATTAAGTATCCTTGATCAGGAAATATATGTATTAGGAACTGAATCAGTAAGTTTAATATTTATTTTTAATATTGCAGTTAACTTATACTATCACTTGCTTAGCATGTTAAATGGTTAATTAAATTATACTCTATAATTTTTTAATTCATTTATCTATTTTCAAATTTTAGTAATTTATCATGTTTAAGATTGTTTTACCTTTTTTTAATTGTAATGCTTTTCATTTTTACTTTAGTGTTTTTCCCCTTTTGTTACAATTTTAAGTTTTACTAAGCTATATAAATTTATTATTTCTGAAATTATACGGACCATAAGTAGTCATTTTTTCAATTTTTAATTACCATTAAAATAATTGAAATTATTGATGTAATTTTTCTTTCCAGCCTGGAGTTGTATTTGATCCAAAATTCTTTTTAAGTTATTACTATTTGGGTGGTGTTATCTACACAGCAATGAAAAATTATTCAAGAGCAATAACATTTTTTGAAATTGCTCTAACAACTTTACTTCCTGTGATGTCTCAAATCATGGTGGAATCTTACAAAAAATATGTTTTGGTCTCAATTATACATTTAGGAACCGTACCTTCACTTCCAAAATTATCACCGCCCCTTATTGAAAGAGTGCTCAAACCTGTGTGTCAAGCTTACTTGGATATAATACCAGCTTATCAAAGTGGTGATCCTAGTGAGTTACAAAGGACAATCACTAAGTACCATGATGTTTATCAAAGGTTTGTTTACATTTTGTAAGTTTTTATTCATAAAAGTTAATTGTTATTATTTATAAATAAATTAGAGACAAGAATAAAGGTTTAGTCAAACAAGTTGTCAAAGCACTTCACAGAAAAAATATACTTAAATTGACCAATACCTTTTTGAATATGTCAATTTCTGATTTAGCACAAAGAGTTAATCTTCCTAGCACAGCAGAAGCAGAAGAACATTTAATAGCTATGGTAATATTTCAGTAATATTTTGAAGTAAATGATAGTTATGGTTTTTAATTTTAGATTGAAGCTGGTGAAATATACGGCAAGATAAATCGTAAAGAAGGTACAATCATGTTTAATGATCCACCCAAGAAATTTGATGACCCGAATATTCTAAAAAAAATTCTAGATGAAGTAAGTTCATATATGTGCAATGGTGTGTTGAACTCCTTTTATGTAAGGAGCAAAGATTTTTACAAACCACATATCAACCAGTTTTTTAAAAACCCCTATGTACCAATACCGCTCGCTTCGGTAGGCATTGTCACTATAAAAAACATATTGAAATGATGTTTTGATTAATGTTACTGATGTAATCGGTATATATAAATAAATTTAATATGCTTAATAATAATGAAAAGCTTCATTGTAATACTAGTAATGCTACAGCTACATGCATACTTAATTTTATCAAGTCCCATAATTTTTTAACATTAATTAAAATAAACTATTGGCTAAATAAAACTTTATTTTTTAAACACCTGGTAATTATATATTATAGGTAACGTATAAGTGTATAAACAACATACTAAACGTATTACGTAGTAATATTTAAGTATTTTTTTTAGTAATAATTATTATGTATTACACTACTAAATATTATATATTACCTTTATATTATTATACTATTCTGTGTTGTGATATTTAGATATTATGTAGTCTATTGATGTTTGACGATTACAAATTAACAATTTTATTCATTGTGTAAGCAAAAGAGTACCTACCTAATTATTAACTACCCACTCCCAAAATATTGATAGAGCGGCCGATCCTTAAAAATATTGTCAACACGCCACTGTATATCTGTATATATATAAATTTAAAATTATGTTTTGTTAAAATTTTATAATTTTCCAGATTACAAGTAAAATATCATTTAGCAGTACTGTACGAATGATGGATGAAGATATCTTAGTAAATCCAACATTTGTTAAAAAGATAAGTAGTGAAGATGATGGATTATCAATAGGACAAGGTTCATCTAAGAGTTATCAAACATGAACAGTAATTATTAACAAGAAATTTAATATGTCTCGTCCAAAGTAAATTATTAGCACATTACCATGTGCATATTGTAAATTAGAATGTACTTTGAGCAATCTGTAATATATATTTTGTAGTGAAATTTCCAAGTAAAACTATTTATTTATGTAATTTTGGATTTCTACTTTATAGTACTGCTATCATAAAAATCTACGAACAATATTTGTATTTTGCATACAAACTTCATAAAATGATATGAAAGACCAAAGCATTTTCAATAATCAACTCTTTTACCATTGTGAATTACGACTTTAAATAATATTTTGATTTAATTGCTCTTAATAATATTACACAACTTATGTTGTAAGTAATATTTACTTCTTAAAAAATATTTTAAGTATTCTTTACTGCTTTATTTTTAACTATTACTATTAAAATTCTTTATTTTATCAAATGTCAAATAAAAAGTTTAATTCCTACATACAATTATTATAAATATATACTATATTTTATAAATAGAAATTTTGTATATAATTTTAGATTACTAACTTGTATGAAACGTAACATAATTGTTAGTTAAATTGTTGTATACAGGGTCATTCAAAATACATGTGTTATTAATCACTTAAGATTTATTATAATTATTTGGCATTTTTTAGTTTATACAATTTTAAGTCATTAGTTATACCCTATACATCAACATTTTATTTAATGAATAAATAGCTTAATATTTTTTAATTAAAAACAAGTAAAAATGCAGGTTTGTCATACTTATAATATTTATTTTAAATTATGTACTCATTGTTTATGTATAATAAACAGTAGTAAACTCAGTTTATATTTAACACATTTTTTATATATATATTGAATAACCTAATGAGTATGATTTATTTTTTAATTCTAGTATTTATTGCCTTTTTTTCATACCTACTAATAATAAATTTGATTTAGAATATAATGCATATATTAACTAGTATACATTTCACTATATCTTAATATAGTTATGTTTGATAAAAAAAATATGCACAACATTTCAATCTAAATAAAATTTTACTTTGTAAATTCTTAATTCATATTATAATTCATACCTTTAATTAAAAAACAAATATTATCTTTGTAATAATTTTATTAAAATTAAAATTCTATTTCCCTTTCTTTTTTTTTTTTACTAAAATATAGTTGCTAAAGTGGCAATGTAATATATAAATTACAAATATAAATATTTAACAAAAATAGAAACAAAAATTCTAAATAAATTTTATTTATCATTATATTTTTTCAGAGTATAAGTTATATAATATAAAACTATTAGCATTATATTACTTTAAAACGAAAAAACTTATTATTATAATTTACAGTCGATTATTTTATACAGAGCTAAAGATAATTTATACTTCAGTGATGTGATAGAATATTGATAAAACTATTTATTTTCATAAAATATAATTGGAAAACAAATATCAATCATATTTTTATGAATGAAAGCATTTTTATTATTTATTTATAAGCTTAAGTTAAAAAACAGTGATGTAATAACAAAACTTACTAATTAGATAGTGATGTATTGATTGGTTACTAGTATTCAAATGGTTCATAATGCAAATATTTAGATATTGATTAATAGGCTCATATTTTCATAAAAAATGTGGAGGAGCGTTCACGTGATAATTGTCTGTTTCCACCTCCCATGTACCGGCTGGCATATAACAACGTTTACAAGAACTCAACACTACATCTGAAATAACAACATTTCAATGGCCTATTAAAAATGATACATGTTATTGCCGCCGATATGTTGATAACAAAATAATTATTATCAAACCATGTACACTTCAATAATATGCATACCTGCAGCGTGCTCGTATGGCTGACACAACAACAGTGGCGTAGCTTGGGTATTGGCTGCCCGGGGCGGTAGAAAATTTGGCCGCCCTCTTAATTAGGTATTTCAATTTAATTTATACTATACATTATGTACATTAATTCTAGAGAACTTTTCGCCAAGAACAGTCATCATTATTTTGAATTATACAGGTTAAATTTTAAATAAAAAAGTTTATTTGTTTTACAATCACGTTTGTTAATACAAAAATTATTACTTCAACCATTGATATAACAGATTCAAAGGCATAGGCGTAACTGGGGGGTCGGTTAAGGGGATTAGCCCCCATAAATATTCCA
>NW_020272239.1:6178-12237 GCF_003268045.1 Sipha flava
CGATTTTGAAGTTGAAAAGCTAAAAAAGCTCAAAATTATCATAACTTGAAAATAATAAATATACCATATATTTTAACAAACGCTTGAATAGAGTGTGTTTATACGCTGTATGATGATTTGTATTGATGATACGTTCATAACGGCACTTGCAGTACATAATGTTTTAAATAGATCAGCGATATGGTATCGAATATTGTCGAATAACGATAAAACATGATAATCTCGTCTGTATCACAACAAATTGGCGTTTATTATCGCAGTTCGATATCGTAATCGCGGATTACGATATCGTAATAATACTTTATAGTCATATCCTTTTCATTTATATTTTCATACTTTGGACGCCCTAAGGAAATCGCTTCATTTTCTTCCCCTTGGGACGGCTATATTAGTGACTAATTATGATTTAACGCTATTTACCATGAGATACTCGTATTATTGAAAACATTTATTACTGCTGAAATATTTTCAGGCGGTACAAAATCAAAACACAACTAATTGTATAAATATGTCATATATATTACGAAGATCAGTATAAGATTGTACAAATATTTGTTCTCAAGTTCTTGATTTGAATTCTATAGAAATAGGACCGTCTGGTTTGTTGATCAACAAAGACTGGCTATCCAATGTTGATCCTGTCCACGTCATTTCAAAATTTCTGACAATCTGGAACACGTGAGTGCAATCAATGCATAATTGAATCTATCAGTAGTGTGTAGGGGCTAAGAAAAGCAAATTTCCCTTTTAAAACCATATCATTACTGTATATCTTACTTTCATGAGTACGACCTGCAAAAACTGTTCGGATAAACGTCTTGCGATGCACGTCCTGGGTCCATGGCCAAACGGTAGGACCAAATACGGGCTGACCGACTCGTATTCGACGCTATCCTTTAACCATCTCTCCGGCACAAACTTGTCAGGTCGTCGAAAGTATTCGGCCAGGCGGCAGCTCACTTGATTCTGCGTGACGACTACCGTCTGTGTAGGGGTTTCAACGGATAAAAAAAAAAAAAAACCAAAACGTTTCATTTAAATCGCTTTCTTTACAATTCGCAGTCCCAGAGGCGGCTTGTGAGTACTTTCTACCGAGGCACCACTTTGGTACAATTCTTAAGCTTATCACGTTTTTTTTTTAGATACATCTTGGTTGGATAAATTAATATTTGGAGAATAATACAATTCAAGAATCCATAGGGTCGTACATTATCAATGTTTTAACGTTCAAACACAATTATAAAATAAAACGAGCGAAACGAAGACAAAATTTTTGAGATAGATGTGAGTAGTGCAATTTGATCCGTCTCGGTAAGATGAAGATGTTCAAACCACCACGTTCGACTGAGAGTTATAGCGATATGAAAATAATATTATAATTTAAATTATATTTACTCCTGCCGGGACTCTGTATCCGGAAAACACACATTCTTCGGGCACTATCCGTCCGATTCCCACCGATATAGGGTTCATTCGAAACATCTCCTTGATCACTGCTTTCGTGTACACAGCCCGATCCAACGTCTTTCCCGTGACTGTAGTATTACTTTCCGGCAAAAGAGTACGCGTTTCGGCGAACATTTTCTCCTGCACGTCCGCGTTCGACGACAGGTGATACAGTCCGAAACAACACGAGTACGTCGCCTAAAACCATTGTGTATTATTTTTTAGATTAATAATATAATGTATTCATAATTGTTTCTCGAATGAACGTCACACACAGACACACACACGTTTCATCGACCAACAAAGACCAGTCTATAACATATAATGAGATTACCGTGTCGATCCCGGCTAACAACGTGTCTACAGTCATTCCGATTACGTCTTTGAAGTCGGTTTCGTTCGAGCGTAAGTATTCGCTTAACAACGACGACTTGGAACCCAATGCATTGATATTGGTCAATTTTTCACTTACTATTCTTAAAGCAATCCTAAATAATAATAAAAAAAAATCATTTGAAGGGCTACGAGAAAAATTATATTAGCCAAAAAAATAAAAATATCTGATAATTACATCATCTTACCATTTATTGGTATTTATTATATTTATAACTTTATAAAAATAAAAAATTTGTTAAATTACTTTTCGATGTGTTCGTGTCCTTTTTTGATACGTTTGTACATAGGTGTGTCGTACTTTCTCCAAAGCTGTGGCCCATTGTCGGTCTTTAATATTGCACTGTTTATATCATGTGCCGCCTTAATGAGTTTTGAACACTCTGAATTGGAGTCCCACTCTTCGTCTTTGAACCGTTGGAGTCTTTCGTCGAATGCGACATAGTACGTCACTGTTGACGCAGATGGACTTCAATATCATATAAAAATATTTTGAAGGATAATAGTCTGTAAATTGTTTGAAAATTAAACCTACATTCAAGAAACAGCCTGGATAATTCTGGACCAAAATCATTGCCTAGTCTTGTGCGTTTTATTCGCTGTTCTATAAATTCTCCGACAACTGTATTCGTACTGTCTACGTACTGTTTGATGCATTGAACTTTACTCAAATGTTTTTGAAACGCCTTCCTGAGTCTCCACCAATCCGAGCCGTTCCTGCAGTAGAATATGCGACAACGCGTTTATGTTAAGTTATACATTTGTATAATAGAATAACACGAGAGCTGGGTTTCTATTAAGTCAGGGTAGTCTCAGGGATCATCAGCACCGAAACTAAGTCTATACCCACCAAAAACCGCGCTTATCCCTGGGTCATGCACTTTTTTAACTACCAAGCTTATCCTAATAACCAACAAGTTGTAACCGAGGCTGGCTCCTCAACCTCGAGAGGCAAACCAGGCCTGCATACGATGGGCCTCTCCTCTCTTGTGGTACCAATTAGGTTTTTAAATTTATGTTGGCAGATCAACCTTGGTTGTTACTCCTTTCCCATTATTTCGATTTCCCCAGCCGGCTCGTAGTGCAACGTAATAATATAATAACAGCACAAAAGCAATAGACAATACAGTTGACATACTCACGTAGGTAAAAGTCCTCCGGTGTTGTAAATATCCGGTTTATTTAATCTGTATTTCTGTAAAGCTAAATGGCTATGTCTCTTCGGATACCTGCCTTCTTTTCGATACAGCACCTCCACGTCTTCCGGTTTGAAAATCCACACTATGGACACGCCGGGCACTATATCTTCACGGACCACCGGGCCGTACTGCCGGAGTTTCGCAAGTCCGTTGCGATGCAAGCGGTCGAATTTGTACTTACCAAATACCGGTAAGTACTGGTAAAGAGTGCCGATCAGAGGTAAAGATTTTGGTCCTGGGATTTCGTTGAATTCCCTGCATGCCGCGGGTACCTTCGTTGAGAGCAATTGTGCCCGTAGTAAATTTAATTTCTAAAATAAGAAATATATCACATTTGGTTACATCAAATTTTATGAACCGATACGATGATATCGATTAGACAAGTACAAATTTAAGACTTTTGCAGTACGATTAAAAAGCTAATTTGACCATGAGTAATTAAAATCCTGAGATATTATAATTAAATCCCAGTATATCGAATCGATCGATACACAATTTATTGAAAATTAATAATTATAAATTTTATTAAGAACATTATACACATTTCTATTTAATATGCTATAAACACATTGATTTTTCTGTCTAATAAATTGTATGTACTATCCTATATTTTAATGAAATAATTAAGAGCCGTTAAATATAATAATCCCATATTAATTTTATAAATAATGTACTCATACACTCAGTGTTGATCTGGCTCACGAATAGGCCTGCGACAAAATTGTTTACAATGGGCTTCTAAACAACATAATATTGAAGTCTTTATTGGAGTGAGATTCAATAAGTACCAAATAAAAAAAAAATTATCGCCACGTTCTCTCTCACGCCAAACTCTACAAATTTTCATTTAATTTTGTTTTTATATTTTTCTAAAGCCAATATATGCTATCGAACAGGGGCGTAAGAAGACTCGCTAGTGCCCTGGAAAACTTAGAAGAAAAAGTCAATTAAAAAATTGATGTGATGGTATCTTTTTTAACATTTAATTTTACTGATTTTTTTTTAACAATTCAATTTATATATTTTTAAATTATTATTAAAGTGTACATTTTAAACTTTGAAAATTTGCTATTCTCGCCTTAAGACTGCCAAACTCATCGATAATTCCTTCATATGATAATTCCTATATTCCTTAGTGGTATTTTCATAATTTCATCACCAAATGTACAATTAGACAAAATCTATATATTTAAAAAATTTTAGTGGAAAATGTTCGTTTTGAAGGTAAAATAAAAATACGAATCTTGCACAATTTTGGCGCTTCTTTGCAATTTGCGCCCCTGGCGTAGACACAGTTCGCCATGCTCTTGATACGCCATTGCTATCGAATTATCATTATGCTCGCGTGTGTGATCGTTAACAACACTGTTCTCAATTTTTCAAAGTATTTATATTCATATTTATTCCATTTTGATTAAGAGAACGAAAATGAATAAAATATATGGGTTATATCGCGTTCACAATATTTCAAGATTAAGATAGGAATAACATAATTTTAATTCAATTCAGGAAAATAAGTAATACTATAATTTTTCATAGTAGCGTGGTTGTGTTAGACCCCTGTTTTATTAAATATAGCCAAATATTTACATTACCCGTAACATATATTCATGATACAACAGACTTATACAAACGTATTTTTCTATCGCGTATTCGACGGAAAACGATGACGATCGTCGATGTCAGCAAAAAATATTTCACGGTACTCTAATAAGATAAAACATCTCATCGGTGTATCACATTTTAATGCATCGTGTCGTATATTTTCTAATGTCTATCATTGCAACGTAACGCGACGGTCGAGACGACGGCGATCAATTTGAAATGCACATACCATTACATAGCGTAAACCGAATACATTATAATAATGTATGCAGGAAAAATAAAATTGAAACTATTGAAACGTATTTCGATATTAGAACGAAATTCGATGCGTTTACTACGTCTGGAGGATATTGCATGTGAATATTGATCGAATATTACAAAAAACAAAACACACTAGAACCTAATTTAAAACTCTTACGTCACACCTGTAAAATAAATATAATTTATACGTGTCCCTTGTAAAAATTTGTACCAATGTGGTTTTTACAAATGTTCACGGTTGTTGTTCGCGCGCGGCTTTAAACACATGGTAACAACGTAATTATGAACAATTTAATTTAAAATCCGATTTTATTTTTTAAACGTACAACATACAAGTGCACGTGCTATAAATTGCGCATCAAACAAATAGTATCAAAATAACGTGCTTTACTTATATCCAGTGACGGATTTTTATATTTTTCTGGGGGAGGTTCCTTTACATTATCTTATAATAAATTAAGACAACAAATGTTTAACCCATTAATAATTTATTACTTCAAGTCTTAAAATGTCATTCTTACACTAACAATAGTAATAGATACATTATCAGTTACTCGCTAATAATGATCTTAATAATAATCGAATAACATGGGTTCTTCGAACGGCCAAACGCTATTATTATCATCATTAATAAATATCGAAAACGTAATTTCATGGAAAGTATAAATACCTAAATACGCAACAAACATTAAAATTTAAGGACATACGGTTGAATTCATCACATTTATATATAAGCGTATATCCGCATATCAAATATAATTCATCACAACCCAAATGCGTGACCCGCGGAGGTTCGGACCCCTTGGACACTACTTCGTAAGATCACCACTGCTCATATCAGTACGACCGTCGTACAGAAAACGTTGCAGAAACAAATTAATGCGCACAGCATGCCGTCGTCGAGGACTAGACGAATAAGAGGTTGATGGAGGGGGAAATTCGATGATAAAGTGATAAAACGTAACGCAAGTGCACGTGTAGGTCTCATCTGCGCTGTTCATAGACACCTGTTACTCGTAAGTACTCTTATATCGGTATCGGAAACGCGGAAACGGATTTTTCAGCTGCGTAGGGTAACAGCGTTCGGGGGAGCAACACGTTTTGTGGTGCTTTATTTGAACACGTAATTCGTATGACCAAAAAAAAAAAAAAAAA
>NW_020272240.1:0-10365 GCF_003268045.1 Sipha flava
TAAATATTTATAATATTCAACAAAAACATTAATCATGAAATATTGCGTATTTTGTTAAATAACATCATATTACATTATATTAAATAGGACTGAAACATAATTTATAAAATTAAAATATTTAAAATATTATTAAAAACTTTTTTTCGTTCCCGATATAATATAGGTTATTTTTTTATTTTATCTACAAACGCTTGATAGGTATCATACTTTATAAATAATTTTTGTGGATACACTTAAGTTTTATGTTCCATATAAATCATCTATTAATAATTATAATAAAAATGTTTTGATTACATTTTAGTGATACCACTGGAATTATTCCGAGGAGCAGCTCTATCTTTAACAAGTTCTATAGCATCAAAATGTGTTGGGCCTACTGAATTAGGTAATAAAAACTGTTGAAATAAAAGTCATAATTTGTTACGTTTTATCATAGGATATATAATATACTGTTCTATAGTCAATGATTTATTAAAGTTTAATTAATGTTTACAATATTTCTATGAACCGTAATTCATAGATAGGTACGTGCAATGTTTTATTTAATGTTGATATTATTTTACAGGTGCGATGAATTCTGTAAAATTACTAATGGAAAGTTTGCTGAAAAGCGGATTTTTACCGTTTTACAATTTTACGTACAACCATACGTTTGAATCTATGCCAGGCGCATTTTTTTTGATTAGTATTGCCCTAACTGCTCCACTAGTGTTCAGCTTTGGGTAAATAGTTATTTGTATGGTTCATATTCAAAATTAAACACGAAATAATGTTCTAATAATAAGACGTTGTCCAAATTTTAGGCTCGAAATTTAAATAATAGTCATTCAATTTTGATTTTTCTAGTTACATATACTACATTCGTCGAACACAACTGAAATCTACTCTGACTCTGGGGAACATCAATGGAATTACAATACAGAAGACCGAAATAACACCAATCACTGAGACAACAGATAAAACAACTTACTACATTTAATTTAAATATAATCATCTTGGTGTATAATATATTTAAACATTTGTAAGAATATATTGCCTATAGCCATATATTTTTTTATTTGAATGTTTATTGAAGATAAGCTAAATGCTTAACATTAAATAAAGTTTAACAATATAACTTGTACAAATCATGTAAATAAATATTATAAATACATACAATATTATTTTTCTTTTAATGCGTAGTAAATTATATGCGGTTTGGTTTTATTTACATTGGTTTTCTGTATACAATTTTAACTATAAAGCAAAAACATTTTGAACCTTATATTTTTTTTATTAAACTTTTCATTTGGTCGACAACTTTTTATATTTGAAAACACTTTGCGTAGAATATAGTTATAAATTGTTTTTGTATTGTAAATCGTTGAGGTACATGTAAATCAAGAAAATCATTTCATACGGTTGTAAATAATTTTTAAATTTTAATCAAGTACTAACTTGCTAAGTTTGTAATATTTTTTTTACTACCATAGAGATGTAAAAAAAAGTACAATACAATTATTACATAGCTAATGTATACTAGTTTCAAAATGGTTTAGGTTGTATATTTAATTATGAACGATTCGTCAAAAGATAGATGGATCAGAATTAACAATAAGTATTGCATAGTATTGTAATTAGGTTGATTAAACCATTATTTACAACAATAAAAATGACATATAGCATTAGGTACTATGGTATTTCTTTTTTTTTTTTTTTTTTTTTTTTTTTTTTTAATATATTCCTTGCTTCACTTGGGTTTTCAAATAATATTGTGATAAAACAAAAAATAATTAAACTTGGTAATAGCTGATGAAATCGTACAACAAAGATTATCTGGCGAGAGGGCACGTTGTGCGAAAAAAATAATGGTTTAAAAATTGATCTGAAGCCCTGGCTTGGTATACCCCTCTTGTAATGGATATGTGCACATGGTACAGCATCGATAATGTGTGATGCAGACTGATGGTCATCGACAGAACAATGACAATGATAAGGACACTTGTTTTGATAAGGAATGTTCACATGGTTCAACATGCCTGCATGTTCAGCAGTGAACGTGTTCGCGTCACATCGTTGTCCAAAGACGTAAGTAAAAATAATTTATGGGAGGGAGTGGGTTTTTTGTATTTAGGTAATAAACATTATTATTATTACCTATTTATTTACTAACTGAGATTTGGAAATGGTGAGGGACAGTTGAACTTCGACCCTTCCCTTACCTACGCCACTCTCGTCATCTATAGCTGTTGATGGTTTGGTGTTCCAATAACCAAACACAGCAAGAGTTAGCGTAAGCTAGTCCTACACATACATTCTCGACGTCAGTATATCTTCAGTGGTTTAGTGTTTATGCGGATTCCCAGAAGTCTCGGGGAAGGGGTGACCCACGTGGACATAAATCCATAAAGAAATTTACACTAAATTTTATGGTGATAATTTTTTAAGTTTTTAATACTTTATAAATGAAAATATGCATTTTTTGAAGATAGGTATATATAATTGGAATTAGAGTTTTTTTTTCCTAAACCATCAAACAATAAGAAACCGATTATTGAAACGTGTATTTAAAGCGTTTAAAGCTTTAATGAGTATTAATGTTGGACAATGGCATTTTGCAAGATGTCTGTTGCCACTTCACTTTAGTGCAATCATTGGTTGTACTGGGAAACTACATTTTTGAATATTATATTCATCGCCCTAATCCGTAATATAAATAGTTATTCAAATGGGAATTGTAGAGTTAAATTTATAGGAGTAAAATAACCTATAAAATATTGTATAAATATCCAAATATTATGGTCGATGATTTCAGTGTAACCAATTAAATGGATAAATATTGATATATTTTTATAAAATTTTACTGAGAAATAAATATTAATAAGCAAAGATGCATTCAGCAAGAATTTGGTGGTCGTGACCAGTAACGAAGCAAGAACGTAGTGAACTGTGCCTACGCTAGGGGCGCAAAGTCGAGTATAATTCGTATTTTTATTTTACCTTCAAAATGAAAATTTTCCATTATACTTTTTGAAATATGTAAATTTTGTCTAATTGTACATAATGAAATTATGAAAATAGCACAAAGAATTCGCCATTTTTAAAGTAAATATAGCAAATTTTTAAAGTTCCAAATGTACATTTTAAAAATAAATTATAACTATAAATTATATTTTAAAAAAAAAAATTAGTAAAAATAAGGATTAAAAAAAATATCATCATATCAAATTTTGAATTGGGTATAAGACGTTATCCTCTAAATTTGTAAAGGGCAATAGCGAGTTTTCCTACGCCAATGGTTGTGAACCCTCCAAAATATGTAATTAATTTAACCTTACCCTATTTACCCCAACAAATACCTTCCAAACTTTGTTGGAAAAAAATATTTTAAGATTCTATATTGTCTATAATTTAGAGAGATAATACGATTGATATTTTATTTATCTACATTAGTGAGTAAAATGTGTTTACATTCACCGTTAATATATGCATTACGATGAAGTAACACAACAAATACGTCATTTTATTTTGTACGAATTATTTGATGTTTTTACGATTATCATTGTACATTCAACTTTAAATGATCTCGGTATAGATATACATTACTACCTCCTATGGATATCATATAAGATAACTTGGATCACTGGCAAATCCATATGGTAAATAGAAGAGTTCGTCAAATGAACGATTGCAAATATCAGTCATTTATTCAATATTCTAAATGCATTGTTTTTTTATGTTCTAACAATGGTAGAAATTGTTTTTATAAATTCCATAATTAATATTACCATATTATGATAAAATATATTTAACTTTTTTTATGAGTATATTACTGTTATAATCACCAACACAGTAAATATTTTTCTTAATTATTTTTAAATTTGTACTTAAATTTATTAAATAAGTTTCAATTAAAAGTATTCATTTTTCACTCATAAATTAATATTTTTCATTCTGATTTTTCTCACTATTAACCCTTTGCCGACCAACGGGACTTTTGAGTCCGCAGTGTATTTTATCCATTTAAACATAGGTAAAATAAATTAAGTACTTTCTGACCATAGTGACTTATAAGTCACTCCATTTTTAATCAATAATGTTCCCGAAAATTTTCTGTGAAATCAATAGATGGCGTAAAATATATCACATAATAAAATAAATATAGTTTAGCCCATAAAATAAATATCGATATTTATATAAATAGCCACAGCGCGAACCAGTATAGATAAGCAATGGGTTTTATTATTATTCTTTTCGTTATAATCCCGAGAAACAGAACGTACCATTGAATATCATTATTATTGTGTATAAATATGTGTTTATTGACAATAATCACAACGGACTTTGAAGTCCCTATGGTCTATTGCGACATTTTTATAGTTTTGACGAATATTCTCAGTCAAGCACTCGCGCGCCAAGTATTTTGTTTATACGCATGCTATTTTTTTCGCTCCTAAGTGTTGTTTGTTCATTTATTGATTATTATTTACTCGTTAATTTTTTTAATTTATTTAATTGGTGAAATGAATAAATTTACAAAATTAAACGATCGTGAGATCGAAGATATAAATCAAAAAAATGGTGGCATAGATTGTTTTGGGGTGTTATTGATATTATATTTGTCAATTCATTTGTTATTAATAACAAGCTTAGTGAATCAAAATTAACTGTTCTTCAGTTTCGAAGAGCAGTTGCCCAAGGACTAATAACACAAGGTAAATGTGGCCTAAAAAGAACAACGGATATATCTCCAGGGACTTCAAAAGGTAGACCATGTCTACAACCAAGAAGGGGCAAACAGTTGTTTTCAACAACTTCAGATGTGAGGTTATGGAACTTAGGGGTTCACTGGTTAAAATTTAGTAAAACGAGTGGTAGATGTGAAGTGTGCAGCAAAAATAATATAAAATCTAAACCATATACTAAATGTTCTACTTGTAATATTTTTTTATGTTCAAATGAAAAGAAACCATGTTTTAATGAATATCATTCAAAATAATGTGTTCATTTTTAATATTATAATTATTATTATTTTTTTTTTTGTACATTACTATTATGTTTATATGTTTTTAATAAAATTCTTATTATATGATAAATTATGAATTTAACATTTATAATATTAAACATAGTAACCACTCAATGTTCTTAATATTAGTCTGCTATATAAAAAAATTGACCATTTAGTTTTTGATACTATAACTATTTTCTTTAAGTTTATATTGTTGTTAATTTGAAACATGAATTATATACATATTTAAATGGTCATTATATTTTTAATTAATTAATTAATTAAATTTTAACTAATTACTACTTATTTATCATAGGGAATAAGAAAATAGTAGTGTCGTAACGGACCATAGGGACTTTTAAGTATAGTCCTTAAATGACCAATGGGACTTATTTGTCCCACTCCTTAAAAAAATATTAAAAAACCTCCAATTTCAAATTTCTTAATTTCTAAATTCATCAAAAAAATAATAATTTATAAAGGTGCAAAAAAAAAAATCAAATTTCTATCACCATTTAATGTTGGTCTACAAAGGGTTAAGGATTGTAAAAGGTTACTAGAAATGAAAGTTATTTTAAAAATAAAATTATTATGTTTCTAAATTATTGAAAATATCTATGACATAAACTTATAAAAATGCAAAATTGCATAGCCAACTTAAGTCAAGTTTATTAAATTTGTTTTGGATTATTATTTTTTAAACTATTTTTCCTATTTTCTAGGACTAAAATGACATATAATATATTTTTTTCTTAAAAATAAAAAAAATCATGCAGTGAAGGGTTAAGATTGCAAGACAAACGTACATTAAGATAATTAAATATAAACGTTTTGAAACATGTCTATGCTGGATATACAGCCGATGTTAACATACCATATTCTTGATAATATTATTTTTATCAACCTTGAAGTCAGTAGTGAACATAACGTGTTAATTATATTTTATATCGTTTCACATTTTTAAGTTTTATATTTTCGTTAGTAAGAAAGATAACTTGTGCTTATGTATTAGGAGTTGGTTAATTTATTTAAAATTGTCCATTAATAAGAAATCGAATATCGAAATGAATAATTTAAATTCAAACGGTAATATACCACATTAGAATTGGGCCCATTATTATTTTATTCAAGTACAGCCGTAATATTGCAATTGATTATCAAAGATTATTCGTTTTGCAATAGTTAATAGTTAATAGTTAACAATTAATAGTTAATCAGTAGAAAATTTAAATATGTAAATTACATAATTCATAACAATTTAATCAATGTAGAACAGTTTAACAATCGTCGTTATTCAAGTATATTTTATTTTTTAGTTTACACTGAAAGTATATTTATTTGAAAATAGTACTCGTAAATATAATTTTCTTCATATAAAATTAACACAATGATTAGGTCATGATAGCAACGATAAACAAAATATACTTTTAATTTGAATTGTTCATGAGTGTTTTTTTCTAAATGAATGTATAAAAAAACAAATAATAGCAATATAGATAAATTAAAAATTATATATGACTAATATGGATTTTTATAATTTTAAGTAAACAAATTAAAAAAAATTAATTAATTGCATTTTAACAGATTATATTAAATAAATATATATTATTTGATATTAGATCTTATAAAAATCAAGTATGTTAAAGAAATATATTAAAAATGAGAGCAAAACAATTTTGAAAAAATTGTAGTTTTCATGTTACGTAATATCATAACGTTAACCGTTTTCAATAATAACCATTGAATTTTTTTTGGCTTTTTTTTGGCGAATTCAAATATTATTTTAAAGGCAAAAAAAAGTATATTTTAATCAACAGTCGACAATAATTTAACTTGATTATCCATTTTAAAATAAGCATTACTTATACTTTCATCATCAATACCGAAAAAGACATAAGTTATTAAACACGGTTTTTAAATAATATTTATAACGTTGCAATAATAGCATTCACTAGTGTATGATGAATGTATAACACGGTATATAATCGGACATTCGTCCGTTTCAAATACACTAAATAAATAACCGAATTATGAAGTGATTTCGTGCCAATTAATCATCAATTAAACGCTGATCGAGACGAAATGTTAATGATGATAGTCGGTAAGTAGTCTATAATCTTTTGACGAAATGAAAACATTCGGTTAAAAAAAATGTCGTCGGTCATTAAAGCATAGTCACAGCTATAACTCGACCATAATTGAATTTAATTCAGGAGTCGGACGCACGTGTTCTCGGCGGACACACGTCGACGGCAATAGTGGGTCACCTCGCTCGCCCGTGCACGTGTAAGAACGGCAGCGGTCCGTTACGTGTGGCGAACTACTCGAATTCGTATGGACTAGTAGTATGGTCGTGTGGATCGCAGTGTGTGAGGACATTAGTCATTCGTTTGCATTTAAATAACGTCTTATCAACGTGGTGCTCAATTACGTTGATCAATATTGTAATCGTTTCTAACGCTGAACAGACCCGGTACAGTCAAACGAACGGAAATCGCACGCGCTGTCGGTCGGTCTCGCGTTCCAGGACACGTGTAACACTCGCTCTCGGACACACGGTGAACAGTTATTTTTTTTTCTCTTGCGACGACCCATTGTAACGATTAATACCGTTGCGCGACGTAAGTGTTGCAACGGTTCGGACTGAAAATGTTGACTTTTAAAGCCGTGATGGCGAACGTGTCGGTGGAGCCGGTGGCGTTCTTGTACTTCGTCACGATGGTGTTCTCGGGGTACCTGAACACGAACCTCTTGCTGTACAAGGCGTGCGACCCGACTGGCGAGATGGCCCAGCATGTGGGATCCAAGTGCCCTGACGAGGCCAAGGCGCAGCACGTGGTGGCGCCGATCAACGGCTATAAGCTGCTGGTGCAGCAGGTGGTGCCCATCACACTGGTCATGTTCGCGGGCACGTGGAGCGACCGGCACGGCCGTCGCCGCAGGCCTCTCGTGTTGTTGCCCATCATCGGCCAGATACTTTCGGACGCGCTGTCGCTATACTGCACCGTCCGGTGGTCGGTGTCCCCCGCGGTTACGGCCACCATGCAGGCGGCCGCGATAGCGTGCTCGGGCGGACCGGCGATGCTGTTCAACGGCATCAACTCGTACGTGGCCGACAAGACGGCCGAGGAATGGCGTACGGTCAAATATGGCATGATCGGCGGCGTCATATCAGTGGGCTTCATACTGGGAATGCTCGTGTACGGCTCGGTCATCGTCAACGTGGGCTTTGCGGCCGCGTACCAGATCTCCATAGGCCTAGGTCTGTTGTGCCTGGCGCTGGCGTTCGGTTTTATGGACGACGCCGAGCTGACACCGTCCGACAACCTACCGCTGTACCGGGACGTATTGCGCACCATAAACCCCATGGAAGTATTGCGCAACTCTTACGGCGTGCTGACCAAACGGCGCCAAGGCAACGACACCGTCATCCTGTGCATCGTCGTGCTGTTATGCGCTCCACTTACGTGCATACCGCTGGAGGGTGGGTTATTTATCGCGTTATTTACCGTCGTGACCGGATAACTAACCTATCGCTAGGCTACGTGTTGAAAAACAACATCCCGAGACCGTAGGCGCTATTAGGTAGGAGCTAGGTAGAAAGGTTTAACCCCGACATTTATCTATCTTCCACATGTACAAGATACAAATTAAAAAGTAAGTGCCATTTTTTTTACTAAAGAAACTCTACAAAAAAAAAAAAAAAAATCAGCCCTACCTTTAAAATAAATAAAATAAAACCCTAGTTGCACACTGAAACCGTCATATATATCCGTGTACCGAATCACTAAGTTTAATAATAACGTTTCAAATAGTCCGCGATTTGTTAAAGCTGCAGTCATGTCCTTTCATTTTGATGAGTTCTTCATTCTTTAGAAAAAATAAATAAACAATAATACAGATGTTGTTGATGAATTTTAATCCATACCGATGAAAACACGATAATGAGTTTTTTTTCCTACGGCAGCGGTGCTCAGATTTTTTAGTAGTGAGGACCACAAATTTCGTAGAAAATTGTTGAAGCCCACCAATATTTATACATATATATTGTGCACATAAGTCAGTTATTACAATTTATTTATTAAAAAAACAATAGTTTATCAAAAAAAAAAAAAAAATTACTCTATTGAAACAGATTATTCAATAGTTAAACAATTTCATGTAATTTTTAATTTTCCCCCACGAGATAATCAATCTGGATTAAAATTGAAAATTTATAGCCTTAAATCATTTTAGAAATTCTGTTTATTCTAATATTCATTTTTTAATGAAAATAAAGTAAAAAAAACTCGTTCACACAGATTGTCGAAATATAATCTAAATCTAAGTTTCTATATAGAGATTTCTGGAAATTATTGCGAATATTTAACTAGAATGGTAATAATGGTGCAGTATTAAAAAACGATTTTAGGGTCTGATCACTTGAAAATTCAATAAACGATCCTTTTTCACTTGCTGATATTTAATATTTTAGAAATATACGTAAGTAATGTTAATATAAGTTCACGGCCCATGGGATGGGAATCGCTGTTCTACAGTTTTAATATTCATTATTTACTTATTCATTATTCTTCATCTTTATCAATAAACGGTCTAACCCTCTATTAAAATCTAATACACAATTTAGTTTTAAAATCATTACAAAGATAACGTAAGCATATGAAATATAAACGGTAATAATGATATATAATAAACATCTAATTTCATAATTTTTGATGAGTGGTACTCCCTTTAGCCGACCGTGTCGAACGGTATTATTGATTATTTCTGCTACAATTAGTAGTTAGGTTAGACCTTAGAACTAGGTAAGGATTACGATCTCATAAGGTACGAGAAGAAACTTCAAAATTTACCAACGATCTACAGAGATATTTTACGTGAACTTATTTTAATTAAAAAGATATAAAATAAATTTTCTGTTTTAGGAGAGATGTCAGTTATGTATTTATTTTTGAGGTATAAATTTCAATGGAACGAAGAACAATTTAGTGTTTTCAACGCTTATCAGATGACCGTTGTATTAATAGGTAACATTTGAATAACTATTTAACACAGTTTAGATACATGGAAATGTATTTAAAATACGTATTAAACATATATTACTTTGTTTCTTATTAATTTATTACAACGATTTTTTTTTTACAGGTACAATATTTGCATTAGGAATTTTAAGCCACAAATTTCGAATGGACGATGCATTGATTGGTACTATCGCTGCAATATTTGATTTACTTTGTGCTATAGCTTTCTTTTTAGTTACTCAATCATGGCAACTATACATAGGTAATGTGATTGAATAATAAAATAACAAAATACTTCAAAATCTTATTTTAGTGGTCAATGAATGTTATAATTTATTCGATTATATCATGACCACT
>NW_020272241.1:0-1446 GCF_003268045.1 Sipha flava
TTTTTTAAATTTTCATTATTTTCTTTGATTTAGTTAGTCGAAAACAAAAGCGTACCGCAAACCATGGAGGTGCGTGAAAACAACTGCTTATAACTAATCGTGTAATAATCTTACGTATTCAACGATATTATTATTAGATTCAAAATGTTGTTGGCTTTCCATAAACATAAATTTTAATGTCGAACCATGGATCTTAACCGAGAAAAAAAGAACTTTTTAAGCCGTATCACTACCAATATCACTATTTGCTTTTTAGATCGTTTACTAGTCGGTACGGTAGCTATAATAAGTGTGAAAAATTTTCTGAGTATGAACATCACCAAGTTTTCAAATTTATACCCGTTCCAGTGTACAATCTACAGTTTTCACAATGACGGACACCGCAGTTGCAACTTCAACACCAGCAGCACCAGCCGTGGCCAAGACTAGTCCTAAGAAGAAGGTTGCGGCCAAGTCCAAACCTACCGCTTCTTCTCACCCGACCACTGCGATCATGGTTACCGCAGCGATTAAGGAACTTAAGGACAAGAAAGGCTCGACTCTGCAGGGAATCAAGAAGTACATGGCCGCCAACTACAAAGTCGATTCGACCAAATTGGCTCCGTTCATCCGCAAATTCCTGAAGGCCGCCGTCGCCAAAGGACTTTTGGTCCAAACCAACGGTTCAGGTGCATCGGGTCATTTCAAATTGGCCGCGGAGACGAAAAAATCCGTTCCTAAAAAGAAGATCGTTGCCAAGAAACCAGCTGCCAAAAAGGCACCCGTTGCTGCAGCCAAAAAGAGGAAATCGCTGGGGAAAAAGTCCAAGACGGAGCCGGCCGCGAAGAAGGCCAAGAAAGAAGTAGCTGCTCCCAAGCCGAAGGCTGTGAAACCAGCCAAGGCTAAAAAGACTCCGGCTACCAAGACCAAAGCCCCGAAGGCCAAAAAGACCCCGGTGAAGAAGACTGCACCCAAAAAAAAGTAAACCTAGTTTATTCGTACCCTTTTAAAACGGTCCTTTTCAGGACCACCAAATTGTAATATTATACCCCTCCTTTCACCTCTCATATAAATATATATTAATGGTGTACTGGAACCTAATTTGTCGTATCTGTACCCAGTCGGGTACAGTTAGCAATAACCGATTCCAAAATACTAAGTTGCGTCGGTGCATTCTTTTGTTTTTAATTGCACTTTTGTTCCGCGCAGAACGATTCTAATGTACTCGACTGCTCGTTCATAATTGTTATTTAACAACGAATACGCTTCGTACGCAAATTACTACACAAGTGCATAAGCCGATCAACCACACGGTGGTAGAATTTATTCACGCTATAACTGTAATATAATTACGGATTTGTCGTTTTGAATCGGTATGGAACGAATACATCTCCCCTTACTAGCATTTTGGCATTAGCTGTACAGTGTCTTATACGCCGTACTCGGAATTATCAATCTATTTGCCTA
>NW_020272242.1:0-7680 GCF_003268045.1 Sipha flava
AGTTTTTAAGTAAAACTTTTAGTGAAATATGTAAATTGTTAAAAATATATAAAGTAACAGTACGTGTTTGACCTCCGTCCAAGACGCATGTGTGTTACGTATTTATTAGCTTCCGATAGCAGTATACAATTTATATCATCATAACAGCAACCATCGGTTAGGTATGTAACTTCTTATCTTGACCCGTAATTACCTAATTAAGCCACCAGCGCTCACCGGTGCAAACATCGGATATTATTGCTACGGCAATTTTATCAATCATGAATTCTCAAGAACAAAATACACAAACTACATCTCAATTAAAAACCTTCGCTGAAACCACTGCCAACACTCAATTTCCAAAAAAAGAACAAGCCATTGTTTTAAACACTATCAATGACATACCTCAATTAGAATACATTAAAGCCCTCGGCAAAATTACATCAACAAAAAAAAATATCGTTTGCATCTCGTATTTCTAATAATCGTTTCTGCGTGTATTTTACGGACAAATGTACCGTTGACGAACTAATACAAAATTTTTCCTGTAAAACAATAAACGAACATCTAATCCCTTTTCGTCGTTTGGTTAACCCAGCAAAATGATTCATTATTTCTAATGCTCATCCGATAATACCGTACGACGTAATCAACGAATACTTAATCTTATGCGGCATTCGAACACTATCGCAAATTACCTTTCTGAAAGCCGGTTTTCAAGACGAACTGGCACATATAAGCAGCTTTCGTCGCCAGGTATACATTCACTCCGATGATATCGCAAATGTTCCCGGATCAATTGTTATTAGATTCGATAACACCGATTTCAGAATCTTTATAAATGACGACACTCTTACTTGTTATACATGTAAACAAACCGGGCATACCTCTGACTCCTGCAAAAATAATCCTAAAAATACCTACGTCAACAATAATAGTAGATAAACAACAGAATTTGCGGAACATTTAACATCCAATGGCCCACATGATACAAGTATAACGAAAATAGATATATACGATACCCCAAACAACGGAGATGTTTAAACCTTATAAAACCAATACAACCGAATAAACATATAGTCATATCAAACGAACCAATCAAAAGACCACCTCCATCGCCTAGTAACTCGTCATCTTCAGCAGCCACCACCCACCATATCGATCAACAGGTTAATGATAATTTCGCACAGCCCAAAACATTAAGGAAAAAAATTTTAGAATCAAACAAAAAACCCGGTAATCCACTCGAAACAATCAAAAAACAAAAAAAAAAGCAGTTCACTTGAAAACATCCACTCTAAACTCAATGAAGGACTCAAACCAGTCGAAGGTCTTTTCTCAAATAATATTGAAATTCCTATTTCATTTTCACAATACATATACATAATGGAGAACTTCACAAACAAATCCATAAATATCCATACTCTGTGTGATGAAGTCAGCGTAGACGTCCTAACACTTCATAAAATAACTGAACAAGTCAGACCACTGATAAGCGATAAAGCTACAAAAACCAAAATCACCAAACTATTAAATCTTCTATTTCAATCTCTTCCACTACAGTAACCATTCACAAACCACCCCCTTCAAATTCCTGCCATAACAAACCAAAATAACTTAAATATGAGCACATTTATTCAATGGAACATCAATGGCTTCTACAAACGTTCAGTTGATATTAACCGTATTGTCTACAACTTTCAACCCCCAATTCTTTGCTTCCAAGAAACCAACCTCAAAGACACACATACTGCTCACATCAAAAATTACTCTGCTTTTTTTAAAAACAGATCTGTTGCCAACAGAGCAAGCGGAGGTGTCGCTACCTTCGTTAGTAACTCTCTTGAAAGCGAAAACATCCCCATTATCTCCGATCTTGAAGTAGTTGCTACAATTGTTAGATTCCAAAAACACTTATGTATATGCAATATTTACATTCCTGACAGTAAAAAATTCACAAAACAAAATCTCATAGATATCATACGGCAACTTCCCAAACCCTTCTTACTTATAGGCGATTTTAACAGCCGAAACGTTTCCTGGGGATGCTCCCACACCGACGACCGTGGAAAAATGGTCGAAGAGTTGCTCGACGACGAGAACCTCTTTCTCCTTAACAATAATGAGCCTACCAGACACAACATTGCCATGGAACTTTCTTTGCAATTGACCTTTCTATCACAAACTTAAATTCTGCATCACTATTTGAGTGGCAAGTACTAACATCGTATAACAGCAGCGACCACTGGCCAATCGGAATCCAATTCTTTGAACATTCTCCCCCCTCCCAATTAAGTACCCATTGGAACCTCCAGAATCCCAACTGGGAACTCTACTCTGAATTAATTGAGCATGACCTAAGCAACAAACCAATAGATTTCAATTGTTGTGATAACCAGGTTGAAATTGACTCAATAGTTAAACTCTTCACGGACATCATCATAGAAGCAGCCAATAAATCAATCGGATTAAAAACCAACCTTTCTTCTAGAAAGAAAAATGTTCCTTGGTGGAATAAAGATTGTCATGAGGCCATACTAAATTACAAAAAGAAACTTAACCACTATAGAAAAACCAAATCGTGCCAAGACCATATACTCTTAAAAAAAGCAAGAGCCAGATCTCGCTTCATTACCAAGAATAGCAAAACTCTTTCATGGCAAGAGTTCACTTCCTCCATAAATCAAAAAACATCACCAAAAATAATATGGAACAAAATCAACTCCTTAAAAGGAAACAAGTTCAAAACAATTCCTGACATATTATACTACAACCAAAATAAAATTGTCTCCACTCCCAATGCCTCTGAATCTTTTGCACATTTCTTTCAAAAGAACAACAGCGACGAAAACTACGACCTCAACTTCATTTCATACAGAAACGCCAACAATAAGGTTCCAACACTTAGTCAAACAAATGTACACTACAACCTTTGCTTTGATATATCAGAACTTACCACAACATTACAATCTTGCATCAGCAAGAGCCCTGGGCCGGACAATATACCGTACATTTTCCTCAAAAACCTACCTGTAATAGGAACTCAAACACTTCTTCATATATACAACACCTTATGGACAAAAGGCCTCTTTCCTAGTCAATGGCGAAACGCTAATGTAATACCCATCCCTTAACCGGGTAAAACCAAATTCGATATTGAAAATTACAGACCAATATCGCTGATTAGCACTTTAAGCAAACTTCTTGAAAAAATGATAAATAAACGTTTAATTTGGGTCCTAGAATCAGAAAACCACCTCGTCAAAGAACAATGTGGCTTTAGACGTAACCACTCGACACTTGATGCGCTATCCTTAATACACACAGATATCTGCTCTTCCTTTAAGAGCAACCAGCACCTTATCACAATAGCCCTTGACATAAAAAAAGCATATGACACTGTATGGAAAAACAGAGTATTATCAATACTTCACAGTTGGGACCTCAATGGAAACATCCTAGAATTTATAAAAAATTTTCTAGCCAATCGTAAGTTTTGTGTAAAAATCAATAACCACCTATCTTCCTCTCATGACATTGTTAATGAACTGCCTCAAGGATCTGCGCTTAGCGTGACTCTTTTCTTAGTTGCCATAAATGACATTTGTAAAAGCCTCCCTAAGCCTGTGAAATACATTTTTTTCGCCGACGATTGCAATATTTACTGTAGTGGGTCTCAAATCGAAACAACCTCTCATTTCCTTCAACTGTCACTCAACGCCCTCACCAAATGGTCAACAGAATGAGCTTTTTCGTTCTCTCCCTCTAAAACGCAATGTATCATCTTCAATAAAAGGAGAAAAGACCCTCTACCTCTTATCACTTTCATGAATACTCCTCTGACATTTACCAGCAATATTCGAATTCTGGATCTCACGTTTGATGACAAACTAAGCTGGCGCCCTCACTTGACAAAACTCAAAACAGACTGTTTATCAAGAATGAAAATTATAAAAACACTCGGAAACAATACATGGGGATCTGAGACAAAAAGTCTTCTCAGAATCTACAAGTCTCTTATCCTCTCGGTAATCGACTATGGTGCTATAATATACAGTTCTGCAAAAAGTAATGCTCTCAACATCATTAACCCTATACACAACCAAGGTATACGTCTGGCAACTGGTGCTTTTAGGACTAGCCCGGTAGATAGTATCTTGTGTAATGCTGGTGAACTGCCTCTTATACTTAGACGTCATACTCAGATACTTAAATTCATATCAAGAATCAAAAGTATGCCCAATCACATAGCCAGTAAGATACTCCATAATCCTCTCCCTTACAACTCATCCAACAACAGGAACACAATTTTTGAATATTTCAAAATCATCAGTGAAAATCTCGGCCTTCAAACTCAAACATTGAGCAAAGTACAACTTCCGTCGCCCCCTTGGCTGTGGTCTCCGAATATCAACACTCAACTCACCAACTTCTGCAAACACTCCACTGGCAGCAATATCATCCGCAATCTCTTCTCGGAAATAATGTCCCAACAATACTCCAGAAGTACACACATATACACTGATGCATCCAAAAATTCTAATGAAGTGGGCTTTGCAGCAATCATAGGTCATGTAAATCATAAATTCTCACTTCCTCCTAGCACCAATATTTTCACAGCTGAAATATATGCCATCTTTGAAGCACTGAAAATCGCCTCCTCCTTAAATTTAGATTCTTTCACCATCATAGGTGACTCTTTGAGTGCTTTAATATCTATCTCAAATCCATACTCCAAGAATGAACTAGTACAACACATCCAAAAACTGTTATCTATCTCTAACAAAACTTTCTCTTTCATGTGGGTTCCCTCTCACGTCGGAATTTCTGGTAATGAAAGAGCAGATAAATCCGCAAATTAAGCCACACTTCCTCGTAATGCCTTAAAAATAAACTTAACTACATCCTCTGAATTGCTCGACATCATTAACACAAAAATCTCCGACACATGGCAAACAAAATGGACCAGCGTCCCTCCTTCAAATAAACTGAGAAATATCAAGCCTAACATAAAAAAATGGAATTTCCCCTGTAACCTCAAAAGAAGGGATGAGGTCATTATAACCCGTGCCAGAATAGGCCACACTCATCTCACCCACTCATTGCTCATCACCAAGGAACCCGCTCCACTTTGTGATGCATGCAACGTGGACCTGTCGATCGACCACATTGTCACTAGATGCCCAAAATACGCCGTAGCTCGGAAAATATTCAAAGATTCATCTTCTCTCCGACTTGCCCTCAGCAAAGAAAACTCAGAAGCTATATACAAACTTTTTTATTTTATACATTTAAATAATAAGTTGTAAATATTTATAATTTTACATTGTTATAACTTTCTGTAGGCTAATAACTTAAGCTGTCGAAGCCTTATCATTAATAAAAAAAAAAAAAAAAAAAAAAAAGTAAATACTAGTCCGTTTCATCCGCTAACGAATGGAAGTTTAGAAAGATCACATCGAACTCTAGCCGAATATTTACGACATTATGTTGATAAAAATCCAAGCAATTGGGATCATTTATTACCTTATGCATTTTTTGTATATAATTCAACTGAACATTCATCTACTAATTTTCAACCATACGCATTAGTATATGATAGGACATTAGAAATACCAGTTAAACTGAAGTCCGAGCCAGAACCGAGATATAATTACGATAATTATTTATACGGTTTAAAACAGAATTTACAGGAATCACATAAAATTGCGAGAGAAAAATTAATAAAAAGTAAAATGAAATCTAAGGAAGGTTATGATAAAAATGAAAATGCAATAGAGATACATGTTAAAGATTTAGTATTATTGAAAGATAACGCAAGTAAAAATAAGTTAAACTCATTATGGACAGGACCTTTTGAAGTAATAGATGTATTAGGAGAGGAAAATATAATAATACAAAGAGGCAGAAGAGGGGTAACAGTTCATAAAAATAATGTGAAGAAATATTATAATGATAAAGTAGAATAAAAACGTAAAAAAAAAAATAATAATAAATAAATAAATAAATAAATACATACATAAAAATATATATATAAATATGCTATACATGAATATAATTAAATTAAAAAATATTGCAGGTAGGATCAATTACGAAGAAAAATCAAACTATATTTAATTTCAAACAATACATATATATAAAAATTATAATTATGGAAAGAGCTAAGGAATTCATGAGGAAATTGCGTGAATTTTTAGGAAGAGATAACCATATAGAAGTAGGAACACGAGAATTAGGAAATATGATTGAGTTACCATGTTTTAATGAGCATATAATGGATACAAATAGTATGATGGCAGAACCATATACATGTGAACAATTGTTAGGAATAATGCTGGGATTTCAAGAATTTATGGAAGAAGTCATATATATAGATTCAACTGGACCATCTTGTAATGAATTAGGAAGAATAATAGACGAATTAATTGAAGATGGGCTGTTTTAAAAAAAAAAAAAATGTATGTAAATGATTTATTATTAACTTGTATTAACTTGTAATATTTTGTAGTTCGCAGATAAAATTTGTGGTAATTGATTTTGAATTTGCAATGGTAAATAAAAAAGATATATTATTAGTATCAGGAGCCATTTGCAACAATCTCAATAAACACACACCTATTAAATTGGATGGGAGGCCTATCATTTTAACTGAAGAGAGTAAATTGCAAATATTTCACCCAAGGAATTATGAAGGTCTGCTGAAACATTTGAAGATGATTTTTAGGAAGAAGCCAGATGTCTTAACACCGTTGCTCGGGCAATTACACCAAAGTGTAGTGGTCGGGGGAAAAAGGAATCTAGACACAACTTTCTTGAATCATTACATGTTTTCAGATAGAAACAGGAAACCTGTTGTTGTATTCTGGAATGGAGACATGGATAGGAAAATATTAAAGAAACTGCGGATAAATAATATTAAAAGAATGTTAAACATAACTACATATAGCGATAATAATGATAACTATTTTAGTCTAAAATTAATTGATATGGATAACAATAAATTATTATATAGTAAGGACATAGGGTATAAAATAAAAAATGGTAGGATGCTTAATTTAAAGGAGGCACATGATTTATTGTGCATAAAAAGGCATGAAATATCACACTGTCATGATCCTGATGTACATCATGACGGATGTAGATTTAACTAGATGTATTTTTAATATAATAGTATCTGACATTAAACCTATAAAATTATACAAAATTTGTCGTTAAATTAACCAATTCAAAAGCAAATATATATAGAATAAATAATTATAAATATTTTAGATTATTATTGTGCATTGCAACTACAATTGGCGAAGAAATAAAAATTAAGGATCATTCAGAACACTTTAACATTGAAAGCTTCAATATCAACAAACCAGGTTATTATTTTGAAAATTATGGACCAACAAGGTTAGTAGGGGGCGAATATACGTTAATGGCATATCTATCCTTAACAGAATATAATGAAAAATATGAATATTTAGAAAAAAGTATAAGTGAATTAAATGAAAATAGTAAAAAGAATGATAAACATAGGCTTATTTGTATTAAATTCGATAATATTATAACTGGAATATTTACTGAGAAATCTATGCAGAGAGAAAATATTATTATATCACTAGGAAGAGATGAAATTAAAAGAGAGAAACGGGGAGCCATAAATATCATAGGAAACGCGTTACACGTATTATTTGGAGTTTGTGATGATGAATG
>NW_020272243.1:0-8850 GCF_003268045.1 Sipha flava
AAAATATTTCAAAAAGAAATTCAAAATCTCGTGGAATTAAAATTCTTTGCTTTTACATGTATAGTGTTTTCTGAGTGAAACGATGTATAGATATATAACGGATTTATATACTCGTAATTAATTTTATTTTTATTGTTGTATACACTTCTTATAGATTTAAGTAAAAAAATTGAAAGTATTATGTATTTTTTACTACAAAAATGTAGTTTGTAATTCTGATAATTTCAACTGAATCAATAACATTTAAATTTTCAAACAAAAAAAAATTTTTACCATACCATTTATAGTAAACGGTGTTAAAAGAATTCATTGAATAAAATTTTTTTTTTACAATTATCAGTTACGATAAAAATAAAAATTCTATTGTTAAAAATATGTTGCCATATTTTTATAACTTTTCGTCAGTTTTTTTAATTATTTAGAAGACTGTTGAGAGATCCATAAAATTACCCTTGTTCAACGTACCAACTAAACAACATTTTTATAATTGTGATAATTGGAACTGGTCTAATTTCTAATTTTTAATTTTTCTAATAAAAAATCTAATTCTTCTGGTCAAAATCGTGTAAGCAAATGAAAAGAAAAAAAAATAATGCGTGACAAAAAATAAGCGATTATAAATTGAAAGATAAGCTCGATTGAAATTTTAAATTTTTTGCAATTTTTTCTCCATGTTGATAATTTCAAAAATAAACTCGCACCCAAAAAAAAAAAAAAATTAACAACTATAACCCATTTCCTATTTTTATTTTGAGATGACCGGCGCACTCCTAGTCTAAATCGTCTACACATACACAAAAATAAAATGTTGACATACTGTTCCATTCGATTTATGTAAAACTATTTATTTAATTTCAATAAAATATATTTATATAATTTATCAACTTTGACTTGGAATCGTTTTTTGGATATACTTCTCATTAAATTAAATATGAATAAATTTTACAAATATATGCGTTCTATGGATGCCCTCTAAAAGATTGTGATTCACTATTCGATATATAGAAGTGTTATTAAGTTAACTTAAGACAAATTGTCCATCCAATACTTTATACACCATTAATTATGTAAATGTACTTAAAAATAGTGCTTTTTATAGTAACAACATAATATATTAGTGTTTCCGAAGTAATGAATTATTTTATTACATAAACAATTTCCTACGCAACCAAATAAAATACTATGAATTATAAGAACTGTGTTACACTATCCTAATATTAACACTGTAAAATATTGTAATCGACGAATTTACTGTCATCATTTATCTAAGTTTCTAAAATTTATTTCGTTTTGCCTTGGATTTTTATAAACCTATACCTTTACAGCCTTGCTCTTCAAATACGATCTTACCTTGCATTAATGTCATAATATAATTAATTAATAATGGAGTATTTTCCCTTAAAAATGGTTTCCTTTGAATTCGTACCGATTATATAAATGTTGTCCTATATTTCCTAATAAATAATGTTTTATGTAAATTTTATTTGTATTGTGTACAATCCATGACATAAATTATAATAAAGACAATAATTAAAATGAAAATAATATATATTCGCTTAAATAAGAAATAAATCGTGTAACACTACAGGCAGATACAATTTTCACCAAAATATATTTACATATACAAGTATCAAAGTCGAAATAGAATCGTTATTTAAGTGTAAACAAAGTACAATGAAATGCCGATCTTGAATGTACCGAATATTATAACATCATCGTATATGAATGACGTTGATGATCACCTAGAAGCTGTATTCATCAAAATATTTGATTTAGTGTACGAGTATATTCCAATATTTGTCTTTGTTTTTTTTTTAGTTGTTGTTTCATAACTATAATACTCATTAGATAAATCATTTTGAAATTAATAGGTAAAATAAACAAGTAACATAAATTACGTTTCAATATTAATTAGTTTATTATAATATAATATTTACCCACGAAAATATTCATCAAATCATGTGGTTTTAAATATATTTTTGCAATTGGTCCAATATCATATCTTTCAATTTCTATTCATTTCATACTCGACTTGCATTCCTTATTCGTTCAAGAAAATTAAATCTATTGCTAGTAAATGCTGTAAACAATTTATATTTGATGATTGTACTTAAAGTGTGTTATCAAACTTACCACATTTACCTACTACCATATAATCAACAAAACAATAACAACAAATATACATTTATCAATAATAATATTGGTGTTATTTTGAAAAATCGAAAGTTTACCACGTCGAGATGTTAAAAAATAATGTAATCTAAAGATCTGATTAGATTAAGTTTTGAATCAATGTAAAATAGTATCATAAATAATTTATTACTGTTACGTCTGTAACATTTGTAACAATGCCGAACGTAGTTAAAACGATGAAATAAACAAATTTTAATATTGTACAGATACTCGTTTACGGGGATTTATTTCATCAAAGACGATACATCTACTTAGGGATAGTAGACGTCAAATCTCCGATAAAAAAAACCCCGTTCGTAAACGGTATGTATAAACTATTAGACTTGTGAAGAATAAAATAAAAACGCAATGTTTAAATTATTCCGTGGCGCGCAAACAATTCATGGTGCATATATATATATATTTCAAAGACAGTTTTTAATGTTTTTGGCGTATATACAATCGTATCTCGTAGTATCGAGGGATCAAGGGGAAAAAATTCGACTTATCAAAAATTCGAGTAACCGAGGGTAGTTCACCGGAAATACTGAACGAAAAAGTCCGAAACTTTGAGAAGCTGGGGTTGCGAGGTTCCACTGTGTACCAGTGTTTGAAAATCGTACGCGTGAACGGTGTTGAGTAAACATGTACAAGGCACGTAAACAACAACGTCGAGCGACGTCACAACACGAAAACGGTATACTGAAAACGGACGAAATTCGCTTGCGAAACGCGCGCGCGCTGAACTTTCACGGAGTTTGTCCGGGTAAAATGGCGCGCGAACACCGACACGACCGAAAACAAAGATTGTCGCGCGTTATCGTGTCGCCCCGGTGTAAAGTTATTCGGAAAAACGTGTTTACCGTTCTGCCGTCCGCGACGGTGATGGTGGTGGTGGTCCGTGGTGGTCCGGCCGGCTGCAGTGGCGTTCCGATCGGCCGCGGTCACCGTCAGACCGCCGTGCGGGACCGCTCGGACGGATATCAGCGCGCAGAGGACCGAGAAAAGGGCCAGCGACCCCGGAGAACGACGGGAACACGTCATCGTGACTGTCCTATGGCCGCCGCGTGACGATCTCGCAGGACGTGATGTGGACGACGATACCTGATGATCCGGTCCACTAGCTAGTACGCGCGTTAAGTGCACGCGGCCACCCGTCCGCGAATCCGTTTTATACGTTCCCCGACCACGGCGGCGAGTCGACGATTTGCACAATATTATTATTTACGAACGTTATCGGTTACCACTTCTATTTCTCCTCGACCCGCTGTTGGCTCGGCGCATCATGTGGGACGATAACAATAATAATAACACGAGCGTTATCGGTTGCGACGCGACGGGGGAAAGAAAAAAATAAAAATAATCATAATACCGCGGCCTTTCCTGTTTGTTTTCATTATAATACACGTACTGTAATCGCGGCTGGCCAATGTCACAACTACGTGTTATTTGTTGTCGTACCGCACAGTATGGTACGCGCGCGGTCTCATTTATTATTATTATCAGGGCTAGGATTTGTATGGAATAAAAAATTGTAAAATATTCATTAAAATTTCTATAAGATTAACACAAAAATATTGTTACAAAAAAAAATATTTATTTATTGAAATACATCAATGGTCGTCTGTTTGTCATAATATAATGTAATTGAGAAATAAAAAAAAAATGTATGTTTTACACTTTAATCAGCAGGGCTAGAGAATTGACTACGAAATATTAATATTAAAATATAAATATTAATTACGAAATATACTATAAAACATAAATTGTTCGCATTTTCATAGTCGAAATATGCAATAATATGCGTTTTATCCAAAAATATGCGAAAACATGCAATATAAAAACGCCACCGTTTACCTCATCACGATATGATTCGTGGACATTACCGACAAGCTAAACAATCAGAAGTCGCAAAAAAAAACATGCTATTGCGTACACAAATCCTAGCCCCGATTATTATTATGCGTTTTACCGTTGCGTACGTACGCGTGCGTGTGCATACGTATGTTCGCCATATGTATATAGACTGTACCGTATTGTCACGCGTACTTATACGAGCCGCGTGTGTTGAGAAACGTCGACCCAATTAATCGTCGTCACTTGTGCGCTCGTTGCATAATGGAATTTTAACGCGATGCGTTTTCGATACTACAACCGTGAACAGGTACACGCATATATACGTACATACGAGCCCACACTCAACGCACACAACCAAGACCTACAACGCCGACCCGGTGCAAGAACGAGGACGCGACGGCGCGTGCCCCTGTGCCACGGGCGACCTGCGTGATCTCGCGAGTGTATCGTTATCGCTTTACGCAGAGTAGGTCATGGAAATAATGTGTTTTCATGGCGTTCGACGACGGGCCGACGGTGTTTTACAATTGAAAATCCTGTACGAATCGTACAGTACACTGCCGGTTTATGCGCTGCACGTGCGGACGACACGCGGAAATTCGTTCCGTCCTCTCCCGCGCGCTATAAAGACTACCCCACATCTCGGTTGTATTTTGACTGCGGTCGCTGAAACGAGTAATTCCTTCACGTTCACGTCCAATGCCGCCCGCATTATCGTTAATCTTCTTTTTACAAACGAAAAGTAATCTGTTTCGGAAGAAATCGACGGCGCGCTTTTCGTTTTGTTTTCGTATCGTTTTTATTACTCGACATTCGATTAAACCTTTGTCCGACGTCTATAAACCGCATGTTGCTGCGGAATCATAAGATTATAAATTCTGGTTTCCTTGATGTAAGCCGTGGATTCGGTGTTTTTGGTAATCTCTGGAAAAAATAAATAATCTGTATACTATAACTATATGATTAATCAATGTACCGCGCAGTCTTTTCAAGAAAATACGAAGTAATATCTTTAATTTCGTTGTTAAAATTGTCATTATTAAACGGTGTCTCAATAATGTAAATAAAATTCAAACATCGTAAAGTGAAGAGCTCATTATAATTTATGATATCATACATACGTTTTGTTACGCATCATGTATTTTTTCAATATACACAACAATTTAAAAATATAGTGATACCTCTAAATACTTAACACTCTATGCCGCTGATATTTTTTTCGCCATTTGAAGGTATCAGCTATTCGGAGAGATAAGACTGCATTTTGTGTATCGATCAACAACTATGTATACCATTTATTCAATGTAATAATGATATAATTTATTTTTATTATTTGTACGTAGTATTTAAAATTATTTATGTATGTTGTATGTATGAAAATATTTAATTTTAAACATTTATGAAAAAAAAATATAATTGTAAGATAAAACTTACAATTTATAAATAAAAAAATAAAAAACAATTACTTTAACTCGTACATGACTTTGCCGCGTAGTCATATCGAATATCTATGCATTTTCTAATTCGACTTTACAGAAAAGCAATAAAGTATTCCTTACCTCGATTGAAGATATTTATTTGCGTATACCTTTCACTGTTGCCAATGCCTCCCGTTGATTTTTTATTTTCTATTTATAATTATTCCGATGACTAAACTGATAAAAAAAAATATAATAGTTATGTAAGAGTGTATATTTTAATTATTTCATATATAGATTCCATTGTAAATTTACGAGAGTAAAAAATCAAGATCAAAAATTAAAATGCCATAAAAGTATCCAAAGTGTGTCCCACATTTAGGTTTCCTGTAGATATTTAATGGAAATGTCCCCGTTCCCAAAAATATGTCCACTATTTGTAGATGCTTGTTAAGGAAGATTCTCAGTGTAAATATTTGATGGGAGTACCTACTGGATTTAGTATTAGTTATATTAGGATTGCCATAAATTTATAAGGCGAAACCAGACAAAACAAACAAATTATTGACAAATATACTTTTTATATAAATTTTAATATACTGAAAGGACCAGTGGTGTATACAAGGAGGGGATGTGAGGGTCAGTTCCCCCTAGGCCTTTTTTTAAATGTTATAAAATAATGTTCTTGGTGTGAGGGCGTTAGAAACGTAAATAAAAAAATAATAAAATAAAAATTATGATTTGTTTGCAAATCATCACCCCTCCCCCCCTATCCATACAAAAGTTATGTATGCGTCACTGAAGAAGACCATTAATGGCCAGCAATATAATATTTAAAAATATTTTTGTAAAATAAAATATATTATATGTGTAAATTACAAATTATGTTTTTATTATATATTGTTAATCGATTACGATTAAAAATGTACTTTGAGATAAACGAGTCGAAATTAAAAAATTAAACAATACTACATTTCCTCTAGACGTCTAAGCCGGGACGCATATTAGCATTCTGGGGTCGGTCTCGTCACCGGTTATCATTTTAGCTTTCTGATTGGTCGTTTGATTTTGCTACGCTTTTTAAAAACTGTTATCTGGTATTATGTGTTATTTAATATTATCACATTGCAATGCATATTTACTATTTTTTTTTTTTTTATAAAGTGTGAATATAAATAATCTTTAAAAGAGTTTTTACTTTTTGTAGGTAGATTTTTAAGTAAAATATTATGTCGAAAAGTTTCAAAAAAAAAAAAAAAGTTAAAAAGTTAAAAAATGGAATTTGATGATAATTCATTTCGTTCTAATTTGTTTTCACACACCAGCTTGTATTAGTATTTTTACCATGAATACTAATCCAGTTACAAATATCTTGTTCGGAAAACATACTAGAACGAAAAGAATTATTATCAAATTCTATTAATTTAAACATTTTAAGATACTTTTTGATTTATAATATTTTATTTAAAAAGCTACCAACTAAAAGTCAAAAGTCAGAAATAAAATTAGAAGATTATTATAATATAATATTATATTATATTCAACAAAAAGTCAAAAAATCATTTTAAGATACTTTTTGACTAATAAAATTGTACTTAAAAAGCTACCTACAAAAAGTAAAAACCCTTTTAAAGATTATTATATTCATACTTTATAATAGTATCATAAATAATAAATAGGTATTGCAGTTCGATAATATTAAATAACACATAATACTAGATAACAAGGTTATAGGTAACAGTTTTAAAAAAGCGCAGCAAAACCAAACGACCAATCAGAAAGCTAAAATGATAACCGGTACCGAGACCGACCCCAGAATGTTAATATGCAGCCGGCATATATGGACGTCCCGAAAACATTTTTCGGGACACTAGGACACGAAGTCCAAAACCAATGACAATCCCGGTTTTCCGGGACATATGGCAACCCAAAGCTATATCAATTAAATAGTCTTAAACTTGAATCACACAGTCAGGAAGTAGTATTTTTCTTGTTTAGTGATTAAAAGTGACCTTAAATTTTCATCAAATTAAGTAAAAATTGAAAAATTGGTAAAATATAAAATAAATTTTATATGATCAATACGATGCCATTGAAGTAAATTTTTAAATAGGATTATGTCGCATAACATTTTAAAAATGTAAAAGTCATCAATGGACAAACCTTAAATAACGAAACATTTATCTATAAAACAGATTTTATTTAAACTAATATTTATTTTATCATCTCGACAAAAAAATAAAATGTAATAAAAACTGATAACTGCATTGGAGAATTAAATTGTATTTTTTCTAATTTTTAAAACTATCATATTAATGCGTTCTCTGATTTAATGATGGTCATTCAAAATCTCTTAATCTAAATTTATTATTATTAATATATATTACTTATTTAATTAGGTAATGAATTATATCTAAATCAAACACTGACACTGATTTTTCATCAAATCTGTACTCAAAATCGATAATTAATTCATCTAAAAATGGATAAAAATAAACAAAACGATATGAAAAAAATCTCTGGATTTTTATTCGATGAATTAGCTATATAAATAAATTGTTTTGTTTTTCTTAGGATTTTAATATCGTCAACAATTCCTAATTTTTTTTCAAGTATTTTATGCTATTAATAATTATTGAATAAACATTTTCAACGCTGTTTTTTTGTTTTTCTTTTGAAATAAATAGTACATCATTTAATTTAGAACCCGATAATGTATATTGAATTATCATGTATATACCATTGAAAATGTAAAGTGGAAAATGAAAAAAGGTTACTTAGCTCCTGAAACAATTTTGATTTTGATAGATGATAAAAATATCCCAGTTCTGAAAAGAAAACATATCAGATTTATTAAGATAATTTATGTAAATTATTGAATTTGATTTTTATACCATTAAATATTTTAAGTCTAAAATTCAAAAACCAAAACGAAAAGGGGATCCCCGGCTCCCGGAGGAAAATTGATTCGGGTGGATCCAAAAAAAAAATCCAGGTTCTGAAAAAGAAAACATAAAAATAAATGAATAAATATTTGAATATTTTGAAACAAAATAAGATTGATTAATTTAAATTGAATTATAATTTAAATTTATGAGCAACATTTATTAAGAGTAATAATTATTAGTTAGTTTTAATCTAATGATTTAAAAGTTTCGAGATATTCTATGTATATCAAATTAATTTGATTTTTATACCATTAAATGTTTAATGTATAAAATTCAACAAAAAAAATTATAAGTAGTTACCCGGCTCTCCAATGACACTTCCTTTGGGTAGAAACAAAGAAAAATCCAAGTTCTGAAAAGAAACATATCAAATTTATTAAGATAATTTATATAAATTAAATGAATTTGATTTTTATACCATTAAATATTTAATGTATAAAATACAACAAAAAAAA